>NC_137140.1:36470110-36472610 GCF_949319135.1 Squalius cephalus
GTGTAGGGTATAGGGTGTAGTGTGCAGGGTGGACTCCCTGAATGGGTATTGCTTCTGCGTCAAACTAAATCTAGTGCGAATGCGGATTGGACGTATTCTTGGCGAAGGACAGAGGAAAGTCTGTGATATAATATGTGAAGGGACAGAGACACCCTAAATGTTCTTAAACCTATAAAACTGTGATATAGATCAGCTTGCATCTTTACGTTTCAAATGTTTCCTTAAACTTGCATAATAAACATGCAATGAAAGATTGTTCTGAAGGATATTGTCCTATATAAAGAGTGAGTCTGCTGAAGGAGTCTCTTCTTCATCTTGCATAAGGCACCGGATCCGTCTAAAGAAACGTGCAGCGCTCGCTCTTCTCTTCCTCCCATCATCCTCCTCCTCCTCCTCCTCTTCAATTAGTCTTTGAGTTCGTTAATGAAATGAAGAAGCGTCGGACGGCAGGAAAGTGTGGATCTTCAGCTGTAAACTTACAAATGTTCACTGCGAGTCAAAAGAGCCGCCACTGAAGAGAGCCATCCGTGTGTGTGTGTGTGTGTGTGTGTGTGTGTGTGCGTTTTAATTGAGCTGGTCCTCGTATTGTTTCCGGAAACAGTCGCCAGCGGGAAAGAATTCCCAGCAACGCTCCTGGTACATTTTCCAAACGTACGACTCCTGAAAGACAAACGAGAGTGTGTGTTGAATAGCAGAAGCTGTTCTCGGCTCCGTCCCAAACTCTCGATCACACATGGAGTGTGTGTGTCACTGACGTCTGGAACAGAACCGTCAGAACATGAGGACATGCAGGAGAGGATGATGGGAAATACCTGGCCTGTGTGCTCGGTTTCATCCTTGTTGATGAGATACATGAAGAAAAATCTGCAGAGACACAAACATGACAAACGTTATGAATGAAACAGTGAACCTGTCATTAGAGTTATTACAGTAACACTTTACAATAAGCTTCATTAGTTAACATTAGTGTATTAACTGACATAAACTAACAATGAGCGGCTACACTTTATTTTAAGGTGTCATTGTTACAATGTAATTATATATTTAAGTACTGAGTAATATTAATTAACCACATGTACTTACTATAGGGTTAGGGTTTGGTTGAGGGTTAGTTGCATGTAATTATGCATAATTTACTGTTATTACTATGGTAAGTACATGTAACATATGTAACACAGTAAAATAACAAGGACACTGTAAAATAAAGTGTTACCAAATGATACATTTGTTACAGTATTTATTAATCAGGTTTGGAAAAACTTGAGGGTGAGTAACATTTTTGGGAGAACTATCCCTTTAAATGATGTTAAATCTGCGTCTGGAAGCTTCATCTGGACGCTGTATTGATCGCACATCTCGTGTATTTGTTTGTTTGACTCTCCACAGGTAAAACGCTTCAGGACAGAATCATAACTGTTTGCTGAATATGAAGAATAAATCCGAGAGTGAATCCCAGCAGGACTCACAGATAGTTGGCCAGATTGTGTTCCTGCAGAGTGTGTGTCTCGAAGCCGTGAGGAACCGTGTCGAAGTAATCGTTTCCAATCCCACAGATGAAGCACTTGGTCTGCGGAAGGAAAGACACGCGTGTGTTTAAACACACACTGACGAGGAGGAACCTCAGAACCAAAAGAAACGCTTCTCACCTCCATGTCCTCCTTCACCTGCTCCTGCTGGTCTCTCAGCTCCCCGAACGCATCGATGATCAGACCTGAAACACACACACACACACACACACACACACGAGATCATGTTATACTGAAACACACACACACACGAGACCATGTTATACTGAAACACGAGACCATGTTATACTGAAACACACACACACACGAGACCATGTTATACTGAAACACACACACACACACACACACACACACACACACACACGAGACCATGTTATACTGAAACACACACACACCAGAAAGTGTTATACTGAAACACACACACACACACAAGACCATGTTATACTGAAACACACACACACACGAGACGATGTTGTACTGAAACACACACACACACACACACACACACACACACACACACACACACACACACACACACACACAAGACGATGTTGTACTGAAACACACACACACACACACACACACACACACACACACACACACACACACACAAGACGATGTTGTACTGAAACACACACACACACACGAGACCATGTTATACTGAAACACACACACACACGAGACCATGTTATACTGAAACACACACACACACACACACACACACACACACACACACGAGACCATGTTATACTGAAACACACACACACACACACACACACACACACACACACACACACACACACAAGACGATGTTGTACTGAAACACACACACACACACACACACACACACACACACACACACACACACACACACGCGAGACCATGTTATACTGAAACACACACACACACACACACACACACACACACACACACACACACACACACACACACACACACGAGACGATGTTGTACTG
>NC_137140.1:36477610-36515110 GCF_949319135.1 Squalius cephalus
ACATTCGCAAACGGCATCGCAGAGGTGTGTGTTTGGAACGACAGATCTCGGCCTGTGGTTAGAAGCGAAAAATGAGAAATAGTCCTCAGATGCATGTCTGTAATTTATAGCAAAACATCTCACATTAATTCAATCTCAAACAGATTCATTAACAGTAGTCATTACTCCAACACCTCCTGACATCATTAACCAACGTCTCTGAACGACCAATTTGTGACAGTACGGTTTCGGAAAACAGTCGAGACTCTCAAGTTGATTTCTTCAACGATCCATCGTACTATGGTATTGAAGCGAGTTACGGCGTTCAGAACGGTCAAACACACACTCACACTGCGGACAGTGAACTGTCTCTCTTTGGTTTCTTTTTCCCGTGAGCGTCACTGAAGTCCAGCGCGGCTTTATCCATCCCGAGCAGTTCACTGATCCGATCATGTCCATAAAACTCTCCATACTTATCCATCACCTACACAACACACACACACACGGTTCTTATAAGAGTCGTTTATCTTTCAGAATAAATGAGCGTGTCTGTGTATCTGTGCAAACATCTCCAAACTCACCTTCCGCTTCACAAATTTATCCCAGTAATTGTTTGGGAAGGACCTGAGAGACAGAGATGAAATCATCATTAGAGTCATAAACCACAAAGATCCTCATGACACAAAAGCAGAGAGGACTGACATTTAAACTCATTATCCTGAAGCTTTTTAACCCTTGAAATATTAATGTTCTTCATCTAAACACCTCAATATGACAAACAACTGAATGTTTCATTCGAGATCCGTAAAAAATTCTGCTAAACCTTTTATTCCATTTTATAAACTTTTTCTTTTAATGAACCTTGTTTAGATTTATTATTATATGTATAATTTTTTACATTTTATATTTGACTTTTTTAGATTTTTATTTAATACAGCATTAGCATTTCTATCACAATCTCACAAACCTCCATTTGAAAAAACGTGATTTAATTAATGTAATTATATTTAAATAAAAATTATATCTCCTTACTGTAAAATCAAAAATAGAATGCACATTTACTGTATTACTAATAGGGTTAGGAATCGTAAGAAATTTTCCGATTGTGCCTAAAGATTCCGGTTTCGATCCTGTGATTCCATCCGGGTTTTCTGTTTTCTGACTGAAACAGAACTAACTGACTAACTAACTAACTAACTAACTAACTAACTGACTGACTGACTAACTACTAACTAACTAACTAACTAACTAACTAACTAACTAACTGACTGACTAACTGACTAACTAACTAACTAACTAACTGACTAACTGATTGACTGACTAACTAACTGACTAACTAACTGACTGACTGACTGACTGACTAACTAACTAAATTACTAACTAACTGACTAACTAACTGACTGACTGACTGACTAACTGACTAACTACTTAACTGTCTATTTAACTAACTATCTAACTAACTAACTGACTGACTGACTGACTGACTGACTGACTGACTAACTGACTGACTAACTACTTAACTGACTATTTAACTAACTAACTAACTGACTGACTGACTAACTAACTAACTACTAACTAACTGACTAACTTATTGACTGACTAACTAACTGACTGACTGACTGACTGACTGACTGACTGACTGACTAACTGACTGACTAACTACTTAACTGACTATTTAACTAACTAACTAACTGACTGACTGACTAACTAACTAACTACTAACTAACTGACTAACTTATTGACTGACTAACTAACTGACTGACTGACTGACTGACTGACTAACTGACTGACTAACTAAATTACTAACTGACTAACTGACTGACTGACTGACTAACTACTTAACTGACTGACTAACTGACTAACTAAATTACTAACTGACTGACTAACTAACTGACTAACTAACTACTTAACTGACTAACTAACTAACTACTTAACTGACTGACTAACTGACTAACTAAATTACTAACTAACTGACTGACTGACTAACTACTTAACTGACTATTTAATTAACTAACTAACTAACTAACTAATTGAATAACTAACTACCAAACCAAAAAACAAACTAATTAACTAATTAATTAACTAACTAACTAATTAACTGACTAACTAACTAACTAACTACCAAACCAAAAACTAACTAATTAACTAACTAACTAATTAACTGACTAACTAACTAACTAACTAACTAACTAACCAACCAGATAACAAACGAATTAACTAATTAATTAACTAACTAACTAATTAACTGACTAACTAACCAACCAGATAACAAACCAATTAACTAACTACCTAACTAACTGACTAACATGTCACGTCATGTTTTGTTGTTCTGTAAAGTGATGCAATGACATTTCTCTCGTCATAATGACCGCCCTCCACTGAAAGCAGTTGTGTTGAGAACATGAGCCTGGTCTGTCACTCACTGTGTGTTGATGACCAGCCGGTCCCACTGGCCTTTAATATCGTCTTCTGAAGGCTGTTCAGTGATGTAGAGACCGTCAAACTCCAGCTTTCTGGCCACCTCCTTCTCTCGCTTGAAGATCACCAGAGGAACCTGGAGGAGAAACACAATATGAGCCATATGAATCATCACAGCTCTGTTTTCTATTAAAGGCATTTCAGAAATAATAATTGGAGCGTTTATTAAAACGCTATTAGACTGATACTGCTGGGCATTTCATCGGTTATGTAAATCTGGAGGGTTTATTGTTTCAGTAACTGGATTTCATTAGAATTAATGAAAGTTCACCTAAAATGTGCCTTGGGAGAATAATATCAGAGTTTAAAACACTTTTAAGACCAGTGTTGTTTTTTTTGGTCATGTTATCTGTCAAACTCTACAATATTCTGGTGCACACACAATGGGTTTTAGGTAAAGTTTTGGCCAATACCAATAACTGATTATTCTTTATATTTGAAAGCCGATAACCGATATATTGGCCGATAAATCTAAATCCAAATTTTTATATAAATTTTGAGAGCCTGATTACAAAAACAAGTCTCATCCTTAAAATCCACGTTCCAAACACAATTATAATGTTCTTATTATAATTTTATGCAGCCGATATGACCTGCAAATGTTGCACTGAACTGTATTTTCCTTTCTTGAAGTGATTTCAATCATATTTCAAGCAACAGTGGAACAGTGCGCATCTGAAGTGTCTCAGCTGAAGGAAATAATACATTATTCATCGGCTTTAAATATCATCCAAATTTTCTTATTGGGCCGATAACGATAACATTATAATTTATCATATATCGTCCGATACTGATATGGTGGCTGATATATATCGTGCATCCCTATTCTTAAGTGAATTATTGGCTGCTGTGAGCATGAAACTATCAATTTAGAAACCATTAATGAGTAAATAAATTTCAGCATTTAGGTTTGATGATGTTTTAGTTTACATTCATAGAGTAAATAATTCTGGTTCTGTAAAATCTGTTTTCTGAAGCGGTGGAGAAGCACTGATCCGCTGTCTCACACCTTTAAAGATGCATTGTGTAATATTTAGGAGGATCTGTTGACAGGAATGCAATATCATAAACAATAAAAATTTTCAGTGGTATATAAAGACCTTACTTAATGAACTGTTTTTATTAGCTTAGAATGAGCCATTTCTCTCTACACACACCGCGGGTCTCCTTACATCGACATGTTTCTATGGTGGCCCTAAATGGACAAACCCGTTTCGTCACTATGTTGCTCTTCGTGTAAAGAAGCTCGCTGAAGTCAGAGAATAAAACACTGACACAATGATGAACAAGTAACAATAGTATTCGCAATAACATCGTTTTACTGAATAATCAGGTAAACCTATTTTCTTCATTTATGTTTGTAAAGAAACCTCATCGTTTAACTGGCTACTCTCTGCTGTCTCAGATGATGACATCACTTCCTGTCGGCCACCGTAACTTCTGTTGAGTGCAGTTCACAACCTCACCACTAGATAAAAATCACACACTGCACCTTTAAGCAGTAGTAGCCGATGATGCAGAAGAAGGAGATGACGGTGTGCAGGACGGCTAAGATGCGCAGGGTGGGCTCCATGTATCCGCTGCTCTCCTCCAGCACGAAGTGCACAGCGACGGGCCGGGAGCCGGAGCCGTCCAGGGGGTTCCACCGAACGCTGGTGTCTGAGGACCCGCTGAACAACACCTCCTTACCCTCGCTCAGGGCCGACGACGTGGACACCTTCACCAGGGACCAAACTAAAGCTCAGGGCCGGCTTGCATGTATGAGACTTCAGCCATGATTTCCCCTCAGCTAAGGGAATGACTGAAGAGTGTTGCATTTAATCCCTTAAACGGTTCTCTTGGGTAAGGGAAACTGCTAAGTTGATAGTTAACTCAAAATTGAAAATTCTGTCATCATACTCACCCTCATGTCGGTCTAAACCCATAAGACTTTCATTCATATTTAGAAACAAATAAAGATATTTCTAATATTCGCTCATCATTTCTGTCCATTTATTGAAAGACATAAAAGTAATCGATATGATTTAGGCTGTGCCGGAAGCGCAAATGCTTGAGGTTTGTTCTTGCGCGTGTCGCACACACTTTGAGCTCCCGGTAACCATATAAGATGTGCTTTATGTGTTTATATGTGAAAAAACGGCAAATTAAAATTTGTTTATCATATAAAGCGGCCGATCGCATCTCGTTAGAAGACTTGGATCAAACCGGCTCACTCCGTATAACACTTAAGGTGAAGTTTTGCATACTTAGGAAAATGACGGTTAAGGGGCTTTATGCAACACTTATCGTTTTTTAAGAGATTACTTAAAGGGAAAATAGATACTTCAGGGAAATTCTTAGGGTGTATGACGTTTCCCCTAAAGAAACCCTTAAGTAACACTGAAGAGTTATTTTTTGCAACACTCTTAAGTTTAAGGGAAACCTAAGGGTGTTCTTAAGGGAAAATTACACTTAAGGTGCTTTATGCAACCGGGCACAGATATACAAACATTACAGCGGAGAAAACACTGCAAATAATTTGTGATGATGAATGTCGAAAGTAGTGCGAATTACCTTGTAAAACAGCAGAATGAAGTTGATTGCAAAGGCCACAAACAAAGCCAACATTCTCATGTTGTAGAAGTTTCGTGCAAAATAGTTCTGCAGGAGAAGAGACAGAGACACCGTGTCAAGCACACTTCCTCTTGCATGGCATTATGGGACACAAACAGGAGATCTCAGGGCTCTGACCAGCAGCTTGCGTTGGTAAGCGATGATCTTCTTCCAGAAGGCTGACTCCTGCAGATCAGGCTCATCGGCTCTGGAGTAGTGCAGTCTCACCTTACGCTTCACCGCTTCCTCCTTCTTCTTTTGTGCTTTCTCACCATTTTCCCTTCTTAGAAAGGGGACGAATCAGAACTCAGATTGCAAATATTATGATGACGACACAAACACTGTCGGCCTCAACAAACACATTTGCATGTCAGCAAGACTTACTCGGCTTTCTCAGGCACTGATTTGGTCTCCTCCACAACTTCATTGTTGTCAGTCGAGGATGAAGAGCCCTTTGTCTGACAGAACCAACAGCGAACGAGTTAATAACCCAACAGAAACATGTCATTACTGATGCGGATCTGCGACAAACGGTGATTGTGATTCACAGATGTTCCTGGATCAACATCTTTGTGGAACAACATTTCCATCAACCAATCAGATTTGAGGGACCGGTTTATAGTGTATGTCAAGTTTAAAACCAGGGTTAGGGTTAGGGTTAGGTGTAGAGGTTGGGATTGGGTTAAGGACAGTGCCGGTAAACTTGACAACCGCATCACTGGTCCGCCAAAACACATTTTTTGAACGTGAATGCTGTTTTACACTAATATTATGACACGAGTGAAGCACAAAGCTTTGTTTACAAAAGAAATAATAGGTTAGCAATTAAATGTTACATTCCAGCCATGGAAACATTTGGATTCGTGCCGAAAGAGAGGTCCGTCACGTGAGCCATTGTCGGCTTTGTATTATGTTTTGCGATCTGGTCACCCGATTATTTTAAATTGAACAATATTTCCTTGGACATTGAATTGAATTGAATTTATTTATTTAAATGGGACAGTGCATATTCATGAACATACAATCAAAGTTGAACGTAAATACGCCGGATTTAGCACAATGCTAATTTCCATCCGTAGTCCCAAACATAGACAAATACAAACCAAAAAACAAACAATATACATCTCAACAAATATACATATAGAGCTAAAAAACATTAAAAGTTTCTATACCTTATAGAGTACTTATTGTAATATTTATTTAAAGTGCATAAATGCCTGTGCATAGACATCCCAAAGTGCTTATTATAAATATATAAATAAAACTACCTATCAAATTTTAACTTCATACTTAATGATTACATTTTTGATTGTTATTCAGCCATTTTTTAAGATGTTTCTTAAATGAAACAAAAGTGGGGCTATCTCTAATTTCCATTGGCATACTGTTCCAATTTGTGCAGCCTTTAATAGCGAGGACATTTTGTGCAAACGAAGATTTTCTAAATGGTACTTCACAATCCCCCCGGGTAAATGATCTAGTCCTAGTCTCGCTATTTCTCTTTTTAATAAAATCCCCCAGGGGTGATGGGGCGATTCCATTCATAGATTTATAAATAAGACAGCTATTTTTTAAAAATGTAAGATTTTTAAAATTTAGGAGTTGATACTTCTCAAGAATTGGACAAAGGTGAAACGACTGTGGTTTCCTTGGACATGGAATATCTTGCTTCTTTTTCCAAATCTTCACTCAAGTCTTGCCCATTTTCGTAGGGGATAATAAGCGTTTCTTCCTTTGGTTCACTTTTAATTTGTCCTACAGTGTTTTTTCTACTTTACCACAGTAAAATGTGAATATAATAGGCCTGATACCTTTTTGCTTGCACATCAAATTCTATTTAACGCAGTTTGTGCCTGTTACGGTAAGACATGTTAAGTTTATTTGTATAACGCATTTCACACACGCTTGGGATTTTAGTTTTGCTCTGGCAGGACAAAATCAAACATAGCCGCAGAAGATAAGATTAGCTCTTCAGACCTTTTACAACAAGGGTCAGTTGCTTGGAACATCAGCAGAAAATATGAGGAGATTGGAAAAGAGAATGACTGTCCCACATCCCTCTCAAAGCGTAGAGCAGTAGATATATGACGCATATTTGTCGGGAAATATAAAATGAATGTTTTAAAATAATATGTAACTTTCTTCTATTATTTAGGTTACCAATTTTTACTGATATTTATTTCAATGTTTTACAGGCTGTAGTGTGGTGTTTCACTGACGGAAGAGCTCAAATAAACACGTGCGTCTGTTCAATAAATATGCTGATCCAGGAACATGTCTTACTTGGGAAAATCCCTGCGACCCATTTATGCACTAACACCATTGAAACGGTTACATGTCAAGCCCTGGTTAGGAAATGTTTTCAGACAAGAATGTTGTTTCAGGATCAATAATATATGTTGATCCAGGAACATGTCTTACTTGGTGACCCATTTATGCACTAACCCCATTAAAAGCGTTACCTGGAGTCGTCTGCGGAGCTCAGGCGAGGGAGTGTGTGGCTGTGGGACGGGCGTACTGAGCATATCCGTGATGCTGGCGTTTGGATTGTGAGGCATGAGTTTATACTGCCCTCCCTCTCTCTTCAGATCAAGGCCGAATATATCGGAGAGGACGTCGGTGTCGTCTGTGGCCGCGGTCAGATCGGCCAGGTCTTCCTCGGGGGAGGTTTTATCGATGTGCTTCTTCTCGCCCTCCTCCATCTCTCCCCTCACGTCGTCTTGAGTCGGGTCGGGCATGTTGGCCAGGAGCTCCGAGACCTTCATGGTCTTGGCGTTCTCCACCAGACTCCCTCCGAGGAAACTGTTATACGTGATCCTGAAGAATCCTCGAGCGACGCTGAAGGCGAAGTGCAGCAAACCCAGCAGAACGCTCCAATAGAAGGACACTAGCGTGGTCACCATGTCCTTCACCGTCATCTTCTTGGCTTTCTTCACCTGCTTCTTGAGGCTCTTCATGGACAGCACCTTCATCAGGAGCATCACGTTGTACCGTAGAGCGAAGAGAGCCGTTCGCACGGTGGTGACGGAGAAGAAGCCCATCTCGGGACTCTCCTCCTCGGGTTTCTCCCTCTCGCTGTCTTCTTTGCTAGCCAAGCGCTCGGCGGCGTCGGACATCTGCGCCGCTAACTGCATCTCGAAGATCGTGTCTTCGCAGAAATTCACAAAGAGCTCCATTTTCTCCTTCTCACCACCTTCGTTCACCACGTCGAAGATGAACTGGCGTTTGGATTCCTTGACCTGTGGCTTCTCCCATTGGGTGCGACTGGACTCGCTAATCTCGAAGTACACGCGTTCGATGCGCTTAGCGCTGCCCATGATCTCGATTCGGCCCAGGTACGGCTGGAAATAGTTCAGCACGCTCTCGGCCAACTCTAGGAAGGTCTGGAGGCGAGAATCGTGAGGCATGTGCTCTGAGAGATTGGTTAAGAGAACGGCAACGTTGAAGCCGATGTCCTTCGCCGGCTCGTGGAAGCGTTCGACGAACTCTTCATAGTCCAAGAGCTCGTTTTCATCCGTTTCCGCACAGGAGAGCAGGAATTCTGTCTCGGATTGGGTGTAATGTTTATGGCTCTCCATGGCCTTGTGGAAATCCCTCTTGGAGATGACGCCTTTGCCATCGGGGTCGTACTCTTTGAAGGCATCCGACGACGTCAGATCTTTCAGTTTGAGGAACATGTCGAAGAACTTCAGAATCATCTCCACGTTGTTTGAGGACTCCACCAACATGTCCACCATCTGCTTTCCAATGGTGCCATTCACAACGTTTCCTAAAATGAAGGGAAGATGATTAGGGTAATTTATCTTCCTGGGGTGTGTTTCCCGTACAACGCCGTAACTCACTATCATAGTACGATAGAACAAACACGTCACAATATTTCGGACCAGGCCCTTATTTAAATAATTCATACGCAGAATAAAGGGGCGGGGCCTGGTTGAGTTAGTCAGTAGTGTGTTAAACTGGCGGTTATGGTAAGGGGCGGGACATTTCCCAAACACACTCAAAGTGCCCGACCAATCACAACACACTGCTCCATCCGACCAATCAGAGCACAGTGTGCTTTTCAGAAGGAGGGGCTTCATAGAGACAGGAACTAAACGGGGATGTGTTTCCAGTATAACGCCATAACTCGCTGCTTCACTACTATAGTACGACAGATCGTTGAAGAAATCAACTAGCTAGTCACGACTGTTTCCCGAAACCGTACTGTCGCAAATTGGTCGTTCAAACACGTTGGTTAATGATGTCACGCAGGTGGTGGAGTAATGACTACTGTTAATGAATCTGTTTGAGATCAAATTAACGCTAGATGTTTTGCTATAAATTATGGACATGCATCTGAGGACTATTTCTCATTTTGCTTTATTTACAGATTCAATCATAGGCTCGTTCTTACACTAGAGCTCGTTCACACATGCGCACTCTTCAAGAACTACGCTTTAAATCTCTTGACAAACAAAAAGATGTAAATGACATTTGTATGTATTCTAAATAAAAGATGTAGGTTGTACTGAATGTCAGCTTGCTTATTTGGCTCAAGATCAGGATTTATTGAGTCCACATGCAAACAAGAAACTGCTTCTAACCACAGATCGACGCTGTCGTTCACAAACACACAACTCTGCAATGCTGTTTGCTAATGTTCGTTAGAACTACGGTTTCGGGAATACCGAATCGTCGAACTTCTGATAACACTTAAAACTTGAGACCATAATTGGCTGACGATGCTTTTGGGAAACGCACCCCTGGTCGGGAACATTACTAACTAATCATTCAATCAAACAATGTGAACTGACCCTCCAACATGGACAAGAGCATCACAACCATGTCCTTCTGCAGATCCATGAGCTCCTTCAACAGCTCGATTTGGCTTGAATCCTGCAGCATAAATCATATCACAGTAAGTAAACCAGGGGATAACCGGGGTTCTGCGTGTCAAGGTCTCTCATTTCAAGAGGGTTTATAGAGCATCAGTGTAGATGTTTACCTGAGACAGCTTCATCTGCATATGTGCAAAAACGTGCAGGAACCCGACAACCGCGTCCCACAGGCGACTGTGAGCGAGGCTCTGCTGATTCCCTGTGCAAGGGCCCTGAAAACACACACTGGGCATTATTAAGCTGTTCCACGAGTCCGTCCACATCGTGGAAATCAGGAGATCGGCCGTACCTGAATGTACTCTGTGAGAGTGTTGAAGACTTGTTTGGCTACATTGATTGCTTTGGAGAAATTCCGTTGGCCTTGTTCATCGATGACGTCTTTCCCAGAATAGTACCAGTAGAAATCGCTGATGGACTCCTGAGGACGAGAGAACACACACACACACACACACACACACACACACACACACACACACACACACACACGCGTGTGTCAGATGTGTGTTAGCGGAGCGTGATGGTGTTCACGGAGGAAGCGCTCACCTGGACTCTGAGCAGGTAATCCACCGTAGATATGATGATGTTGACCGTTGTGTTGTTACCCGTCTGCGTTCGCAGGTAGTTCTGAAAATCTGATGCACGACACACAATTTTTGTCATTAACCGTTCTCTAGAAAGGCAAAGCGACATCATACTGTGCATGAGGGACGTAATGAGGCTCGTGGATAATAACTGTAGGTCACCAAATCACTGTAAATGTGGTTACTAGTAACTATATAACATCTACCTTTATTGATCTAATCAATTCCTGACGCACAAAATCTTGCTCTATATTTTTTCATAATCCTTTTTTTGACTCAGAAACACATCATATTATGAAAGTAAAATGTTCACTATTGTTTACAGCAGGAGTTTTCAAACAGAGGGCTAGGGGTCTGGTTAAAAAACTGTATAAAAACTAACATTTGATTAAAATTTAAAATGTATTAAAATGAATTAATAAAAATGTATTTAAAATAAAATAAATAAATATTAAATTAAAATTAATAAATTGATGATTTGATGAAATAAAATTTGATGCAAAAAAAACAAAAAAACATTTGATTAAAATAAAACATTAAACATGATTTAAATAATATACATTTGATTCAAATAAATTGATACAATTTAAGTACATAAATAATTAAGTAAATAAATAAAACCAAATTTTTTTGGAAAATAACCAAAGTTTTATGTAAATAAACAAATACATTTGATTTAAATAAATAAATGTGACTTAAATAAAAATGATTTAAATAAATAATTTTGTAAAAAATTTGATTAAAATGAATAAATTGATTAAAATAAATAAAATATTGATGTACATAAATAATAAATAAACAAAAATATTAGATTAAAATAAAAATACAGTATAATTTAATTTTAAATAAATAATATTAAAATAAATAAATAATAAATTAGACATAAAATAAACAAAATGATTAAAACAGATATATTAAATTTTATTTATAAAAAAAAAATACTTCTGAACAGTATAGTAGAATGGAGAGTAGAAAAAAAATGCAGACGTAACATAATAGAAACGTAATATTGTCCAAATAATATTATACACGTTTTTTTTATAATATTAACTTTTCACTGTATTAATTTGGTCTTTATAAATGAAAATATATTGTTGCCTTTGAAACTGGAGGATGCTTGAGGATGATCATATTTGAAGCACACTACACACACACTACACACACACACACACACACACACACACTACACAGTGCACAGGTGAGACGCACCTGAGTTGTGTCCCTCACACAGCAGCTGGAGGAAGCGGAAGAGGTCACAGGTGAACTCGTCATCTTGCATGACCTTTTCACCTGCGCGCAGCAGAGTCACACGTTAGAGCCGTGTGAACACACTGACTGCGTATGAGCTCGGGTCCGCAGACGTCTGGGGTCAGAGGTCACGGGTCAGATCATGTTTGCATCAGTGATTCTCCTGTTTATTACTGTGAAGTCATCGCAGAGGATGACACGAATGCAATAACAATATATTATGGTTATTTTCTGCTGGTATCCCTCGATATGAACGACACGAGAGATCTGACGGTGTCACCTGACCCCTGAGACGTCTGCAGACAGAGAGCATGAGGAACATGTTTGAGGAAGAGCAGCTGTGCTCCAAACACCAGTTCACAACTATAGAATAACCTCCAGAAACACAGAAATGTTGTTCTCACACGCCGACCTGAAAGTGCTTGAACTTTCCTTCAGTTGAGTATCTGAGGGGTTCTGTTCCCAAACCGAGTGAGCTCCCTACATAGACAGCATGATAAGATGAAAGGAAGATGGCATTATTGTGTTTTTTTTTAGCATTGCATCTTGAAAAATATTGTAAAATAATACAAATTTTCCTCTAAAATAAAAATGCATGTCGTTCACAGATAATGCAACCTCAGAAAGCCATAGGAAATGTTCGTTATTTATATAATTATAATTCATTCCTCACTGAATAATGATGAAAAGTGGTAAAGTCTTGCTGTCCATGCAGAACGCTCAGTTTGGGGTTTGTAACAGAGCAAATGTGTGAGATGAAAGAAGCGTTTTACGTGTTTCAGATCGCAGGACAAGCGCACTTTCAGCTGAGCGTCAGTGTGAGGACCAACCAGAAACTCCACGCTGGGATTATTACAAATAACTCTGAATGCAGCATGCAGATACAAAATGACACCACTGCATTTACTACACATTGTGATAAGAATACATGTAAATACACAATATGAAATATCAGTTATCTGTGGTTTGGTTAGACTTCCTCTGGTCCATCATTCCCACCAGCACTAAAACGCCGAACTGAACGGATGACGAAACCAGTCAACAGAAATGCAGATGGATGATACGATAGAAAACACGACACTGATCTCCAGAAACAGAAAATAACAGAAACAGCCTGACCAGAAACAAAGAAGGACAGGGGAAGAAACAGCAGGAACGACAGCACACGACAGCGACTGAACATCTCAGACCATCAGTGAGGAAGAGGAGGAGAGACCACCTTCATCATCATCATCATCATCATCATCCTCTCAGACCACAACACACCACAGAGACACACACACACACACACACACACACACACACTCCTAACCAAACACCCAGCCGCTGCGCCACTGAGAGCAGGAGGGGGAGGAGCTTACAGACGACAGCTCCGCCCACAGAGACGCACGGCTGCTTCTGATAGGCTGAGACGATCTACGGGTGTTTCTGCAACTACTGCCACTGAGGTCGCACACACATCCTTTACTTTAACTACTCTTCAGATGCCGTGTGTAGATTTTACCCTTATCACGACCCATAAAACAATACAAATATTACCCTAAAATTATAAGAATTATTCCTCTTAAATAATAATAAATAGTCCTTTAAATAATAAAACAAAATTCTGCAAAAATAATAAAAATTATTTAAGTATTTAAATAAAATTCTCTAAAACAATAAAAATGCTCTAAAATAATAAAATATCCCTCTTAATATAATAAAAAAATAACATTACTCCAAAACAAAATAAATATTCCTCTAAAATAATAAAAGAATATTCTTTTAAAATAATCCAAATATTCCTCTATAATCACAATCTAAGCAGATAAGATCGAAGATTTCTTCCTTTCCAATCAAGCTTGAATTCTGTCAAAAAATGTGAATAGTGTCAAAACATTTTCATTTTATTTAAGCTATATAAAATGCTAGCTACTAGCTAAGTTAGCCTAAGACAGAAATGTCAGTCATTTTATTCTAAAAATATTTAAAATGGCATTTCCACCAGAGAATAAATGCTGATTTTGAGATGTGATGGATCCGACAGCATTCTCCACCGCTGGACACTTAGTAGACAAATAAAATAAATGTAAAAAAGTTTAATTTCTCAAATGTGCTCATAGTTGAAGAAACACCCTGAAATATGAGCTAGCTTTACATGTGAACGATGCCGTTTTCCGTTATCGGTCAGAACGAGTGTCGGTGTCTCTAACAGAACAGAGCAGAAACCTGAGAGCAAAGCCAGCGCGTGATTGGCCTGCGCTCCGGCGGGGGCGGGGCTTGTGACAGGTAACGCAGGGCAGAGGGAAGGTGTTGGGCTCAGGGTCACACACAGCGAAACCACAGCGAAACGGCAGAAGGCATAATTACCACGCTCATGAGTGATGACTGAGAAAGGGGAAGACGAAGGTGCGTTAACCCAAAAAAAGAAGAAGAAGAAGAAAAAAAAGGAAAGAAAAAAGTGAGAGGTCATACAGGTCACAAGGTCAGTCGTTGTTGACTTTGGATTCAATCAGCACCATTCTGAACAATCACACGGTGCGATTTAACACGAACACGAGTCTAACCAGGCGTGACAACCGGGACATCTGTCCGCACTGATCACAGCCAATCAGAACGCACCGTTACACGAGGACCAATGAGAGGCAGAGACAGAAACCGAGCAATCGACGGCGCCTGGTTAGGACTAGTTTAATACACAGCCACAAGTGTTCACCTTAACTTACAGGTTTGATGAAAGCGTGTCTGACTTTAGCAGAAATGAGGCTGATTGAATCCAAACCTGAGTGAGTAAAGTGCAGAACTGCTTAGAGAGGGAATAATGAGAAATAAAGGCGAAATTCAGAGAGAAATAAAGAATCAGAGAGAGAGAGAGAGAGAAACACTTGTGCAGGTTAAAGGAATAGTGCAGACGAACATGAACCTTCTGACGCTCGTTTCAGTTCAAACCTGCAGGACCTTCTTTAATCAGTGGAACATGAACATGATGCGCACAATATTCATGATCCTCGTTTACAGTGAAAGAAAACGATTCTGTTGAGCTCTAAACACTATAATGATATTTTAATCAGATAATTTTATGTCCTTTTTGGTCTCATATACATTTAGAACCGTTCAAATGTTTGGGGTCATTACAATACTTTTATTCTTCAAGGACGCATTTAATTAATCAAAAGTGACAGTAAAGACATTTATAATGTTACAACAGATTCTATTTCAAATAAATGCTGTTCTTTTGAACTTTCTATTCTTAAGCAAATCCTGAAAAAACGATATATGACGGTTTCCATAAAAATATGAACTGTTTTCAGCATTGATAATAATCATAAATCATCATATTAGAGTGATTTCTGAAGGATCATGTGACACTGAAGACTGGAGTAATGATGCTGAACATTCAGCTTTGATCACAGGAATAAATGACACTTTACTATATATTCACATAGAAAACTGCTGATTTACATTTTAATATTATTTCACTGTTTTACTGTATTTTTGATCAAATAAAAGCAGACTATGTGAGCAAGATCTTTTTTGTGTTCCACTGAAGACAGAAACTCTTGCTGGTTTGGAGAGACGTGAGTCACGTGACGGCGAGTAAACGACAGAATGTTCATTTTCGGGTGAACTATCCCTTTAAAAGTCATGTTACAACACAGCAAACATAAAGAAACCTGAAAAAGAACTCAAGGAATATAAAATTCATGCTTTGAGACTTATGAAATGAGGTTTGAAAATAATTTTCAGTTCACTTAAAATGGTCACATGATACAGGAGACATGAGCACATGTTAGGGTAGGGTGAGTGTCTCACACACACTGTTGAGTGCTCTTGTTTCTCAAGTCTGAGCATTTCTGCTTCCAAACGTCTGAAGACCATATCAAACATTCATCGTCATCATACACTCGAACACAAACATAAAGAAAAGGATAAAATAATTCAGTTTGACAGAGACATCTTCAACACAAAAGTAGCATTACTGTATTTTAAGATCAATAACTCAACTAAATGAACAGAAAAATGGTGGAATGAACATGACGATTTCATGCTTGAAAAAATTACCCATTATATCACATGACAGAATGACACAGATCAAGCTGTAATCATAGTTATTGATCATAAATCAGGTGTTTGTGTTCATATCAGTCATACCTGATCCTTCCTCCGTCACCATCCCGAGACCTTCCGCTTTATTCTGCCTCTCAAACGCGTTCAGATCCAGAACACTGGAGCACAAACATCCAGCACAGACTTCACAACTCATGAATTTAGCAACATCGACATGGTTATTGAACTGAACTGATCTGGATATTGTCTTCTGTGGAGAATTTAAATGCGTCTCTTATTTGAGGACGTCTGCATCGAGACAGTCTGTCGTATGGACTATATCAGTCACTGTTATATGTGTGTCGTACCTGCATGACTGCATGAGTCCCGCCAGACTCTGGAAAAACCCAACGTCCCGCTTGTCTTTCAGGTAGTCCAGCATTTTCTGCACAACAAAAAGCAGATCGAACACATCAGACCAGAGCTGCAAGAACCAAGGGATCCTGTGACGCACCTCTGAAGTTCAGCTTACACCAAGTTGCATAAATATGAATGTACTTTTTTATTGTATTTATGGTATATCATGCAAACTAAACTAAGCTGAAACAAACCATGGTAGCAGATACACTGCAAAATATGATGTTCTTCCTCAGTATTTCTGCCTTGTTTTCCAGCACAAATATCTAAACATTCTTAAAGTCCCCCTGTAATCAATAAATGTATCGCTTAAAACTCATCTTTGATCACCAAAATTACAAATTTAAATGTTTTTTCCTTGCAAAAAAAAAAGTATTCATGCCTTAAAATATCTTGAATGTAACTCGACACCCTTGCCTCATTAGTATGCGCGGTTCTATGAATATGCAAATGAGCCCCGCCTCCACTCACTCAGCTCAGAGATCCACTGGTTGACGATCACACGTTGATCTGATTGGTTACAAGGTAGTTTGTGACGAGAAAATACTCAGCAATGCTGTCGACTTATGAATTTACACATGGTTTGTCTTAAAGCAGATTAAAAACACCACATAGACACATAAACTACATTAAAAGCTGGATTGTCACCACAGGGGACTTTAAATCAAGATGCATTTACTGGAGAAGCAAAATGACGGAAGATATTCTATCAAAATAAAGTGAATTTGTGTTTAAAACAGGAACAAATATCTGCCAATGGGATCAGAGAAATAATCTTGTTTGCAAATGGTTTAAAAAATGTATTACTTCACAACTATAATTAGGTCGTGTGTCCATCAAGGCCAGCGTAATGTTTCAGTTGTCTTCATCGGGAGCGGCGTGACGAGGAGCTGAGCGTCTACTTGATCATTACCTTGTCTATGTTTTTGTGCGTTTAATTTGTATTTTTTTACTTTTATTTCTTTCTCTCTCTGTACTCTGTATTTTTGTGTTTTTAGTGATTGTGAAGCACTTTGGGCAACAGCTGTTGCATTAAATGTGCTATACAAATGAATAAATGAAATGAATAAATGAAATGAAATATTTCACATTGACGTTTTTTTCTGGACGTCGAGAGTCGAGAAACGTTAAAGTTTTGAGCTCATCACTGTCGCTTCCCACCCAGCCGTCCAATCACAGTGGAGGAGGGGCGGGGCAAATCCCACACCGACCAATCGCCACAAAATGATGTAAAACTGTTGACCTGCTGGACTGTGGAGTTTCCCCCGTTGAGTATGGCGATTCCCAGCTTGAGCGTGGAGGCCACCATCGGCCCCATCTCTCCTGCACAACAGACACACTCCCATCAGCCCCTGATCACAGAACACATGACCAGCTGAGGGTTTCTGAGGATAGTTTCTGACCTTTGCTGGCGCTGATGGTCTGCAGAACCATCTCTGCGGCGCCGCGGTCGTGGAGTCTGGCCTGCTGATACAGCAGCTTCTGCTTCTCCATCTCTTTCTCCTGCAGACCGACGGGAAAGAGGCAGAACACAAGCTCACTGGTGAAGCTCCATAGCGGAAAACAGATCAAGTCAATCATATGTAGTGATACAACATACAACCTTATTGTAAAGTGTTACCATGTACATTATTAGAATCAAAAGTTGCATTAGTTAAGGCATTGTCATGAACAATGAAATAACATTGATGAAGATTAATGAATGCTTTAAATAAATGTTCATGTTAGCTAATGCATTAGTAATTTCACTAACTGGAACGTGAACACACAGAAACCATGCGACTAGTGCTCAATACACAATAAACCATTAAAGCTCCAACTGAGGAATATTTCCCCAAACTTTCTAAACTTTAAATCACACAGTGCCACTGAAACGACAGCATGAAGTGGTCTGCTGGTTTTAGCTGGTCAAGTCTGCTGGTTTTAAAGGGGTTTTGGGCTTTAGGCAGGCTGGGAGATCTGTTCAAACCATAGACTGTGTAAAACACTGGGTGTAGTGTGTGTGACGTCACTCGTAGTGTTTCTGAAGCTCAGAGTGGGCGGAGCCGGCCGTCGCCATCTTGGCCGCGCGTCACTCCCAGATAAACGACAATGTGCGGCGAGGCGGATTAGCTGAGGTGACGTGACGCTAACACACAGCAGACAAACGGCTAGTAGTGACATCAGCGGCAATCCACCTGTCACTCAAGTGGCCACGCCCTTAATTATGCACAACTTTAAGGCTTAATATAATTGAAATGGATGAGTTATAAAAAACTCACCGTCCTCACAGTCGTCATGAAGGGCAACATTAGTGATATAGACCAAAACCACTTTTTGCACCAGACTGTAAACATGTGTTTTTCTGCTGTAAAGTTGGGCATTTTAACATGGGGGTTTATGGGATTGAGTCTCTTCTGCAGCCGGTCTCTAGTGGCCAGTGGAGGAACTGCAGTTTAACTCACTTCAGTGTTGATTCAACAGAGAGGCGGGAAGGTTGCCGCTTGGTTTAAACCAGCTAAGACCAGCTGGAACCACCTTTCAGTTGGTCTCCCTCAGCTAATATTCCACCTGATTATTGGGTCGTGGGATTTTGGGATTATGGGTCGTGTGATTTGAACAGGATCGGCCTTCAGAAAGTGTTGCACATTCGGACACGTACCTCAAAACTCTTCACCTCCTCCTCATCCTCTTCCTCTTCATCATGACAGCTCTGTGAGTGGTTCATCAAACGGCACATTAATCTGAGCAGAAGCACTTATGAAGTTCTTCAGAGCAGTTCTGGACTAGTCTTACCTTGGCCATGATATCAGCGTACGCCATGTAGAGATGATCCTCCTCTAGTTTACTGTAAGAGGGATGTGGCATGAGCCAATCATAGTGGTTTGGACTGTATATTAATATGAGAAAGGAAACCCACCATTTCTCGGTCAGCGCGGTTCTGCTGAAGAGTTGTATGAGCTGGTGTAACGGGTCGATGTGTTTGATCATCTCGTCCTCCTCTGACGGCTCCTCTCCGCCTGGTTTCTGAAACACCAAACAGCCTCAGACACGCGAACACACAACACAACGACCAACAACCAGTCCATCACACGGGAACACACAACACTACGACCAACAACCAGTCCATCACACGCAAACACACAACACAACGACCAACAGCACAGCCAGTCCATCACACACGAACACACAACACAACGACCAACAACCAGTCCATCACACGCGAACACACAACACAACGACCAACAACCAGTCCATCACACGCAAACACACAACACAACGACCAACAGCACAGCCAGTCCATCACACACGAACACACAACACAACGACCAACAGCACAGCCAGTCCATCACACGCGAACACACAACACAACGACCAACAGCACAGCCAGTCCATCACACGCGAACACACAACACAACGACCAACAGCACAGCCAGTCCATCACACACGAACACACAACACAACGACCAACAACCAGTCCATCACACGCGAACACACAACACAACGACCAACAACCAGTCCATCACACGCAAACACACAACACAACGACCAACAGCACAGCCAGTCCATCACACACGAACACACAACACAACGACCAACAGCACAGCCAGTCCATCACACGCGAACACACAACACAACGACCAACAGCACAGCCAGTCCATCACACACGAACACACAACACAACGACCAACAACCAGTCCATCACACGCAAACACACAACACAACGACCAACAGCACAGCCAGTCCATCACACACGAACACACAACACAACGACCAACAGCACAGCCAGTCCATCACACGCGAACACACAACACAACGACCAACAGCACAGCCAGTCCATCACACACGAACACACAACACAACGACCAACAACCAGTCCATCACACACGAACACACAACACTACGACCAACAACCAGTCCATCACACGCAAACACACAACACAACGACCAACAGCACAGCCAGTCCATCACACACGAACACACAACACAACGACCAACAACCAGTCCATCACACACGAACACACAACACTACGACCAACAACCAGTCCATCACACGCAAACACACAACACAACGACCAACAGCACAGCCAGTCCATCACACGCGAACACACAACACAACGACCAACAGCACAGCCAGTCCATCACACGCGAACACACAACACAACGACCAACAACCAGTCCATCACACGCGAACACACAACACAACGACCAACAGCCAGTCCATCACACGCAAACACACAACACAACGACCAACAGCACAGCCAGTCCATCACACACGAACACACAACACAACGACCAACAGCCAGTCCATCACACACGAACACACAACACTACGACCAACAACCAGTCCATCACACGCAAACACACAACACAACGACCAACAGCACAGCCAGTCCATCACACGCGAACACACAACACAACGACCAACAGCACAGCCAGTCCATCACACGCGAACACACAACACAACGACCAACAGCACAGCCAGTCCATCACACACGAACACACAACACAACGACCAACAACCAGTCCATCACACACGAACACACAACACTACGACCAACAACCAGTCCATCACACGCAAACACACAACACAACGACCAACAGCACAGCCAGTCCATCACACGCGAACACACAACACAACGACCAACAGCACAGCCAGTCCATCACACGCGAACACACAACACAACGACCAACAACCAGTCCATCACACGCGAACACACAACACAACGACCAACAGCCAGTCCATCACACGCAAACACACAACACAACGACCAACAGCACAGCCAGTCCATCACACGCAAACACACAACACAACGACCAACAGCACAGCCAGTCCATCACACACGAACACACAACACAACGACCAACAGCCAGTCCATCACACACGAACACACAACACAACGACCAACAGCACAGCCAGTCCATCACACACGGGAACACACAACACAACGACCAACAGCCAGTCCATCACACACGAACACACAACACAACGACCAACAGCACAACCAGTCCATCACACACGAACACACAACACAACGACCAACAGCCAGTCCATCACACACGAACACACAACACAACGACCAACAGCACAACCAGTCCATCACACACGAACACACAACACAACGACCAACAGCCAGTCCATCACACACGAACACACAACACAACGACCAACAGCACAGCCAGTCCATCACACGGGAACACACAACACAACGACCAACAGCCAGTCCATCACACACGAACACACAACACAACGACCAACAGCACAACCAGTCCATCACACACGAACACACAACACAACGACCAACAGCCAGTCCATCACACACGAACACACAACACAACGACCAACAACCAGTCCATCACACACGAACACACAACACAACGACCAACAACCAGTCCATCACACGCGAACACACAACACAACGACCAACAACCAGTCCATCACACGCGAACACACAACACAACGACCAACAGCCAGTCCATCACACGCAAACACACAACACAACGACCAACAGCACAGCCAGTCCATCACACACGAACACACAACACAACGACCAACAACCAGTCCATCACACGCGAACACACAACACAACGACCAACAACCAGTCCATCACACGCGAACACACAACACAACGACCAACAGCACAGCCAGTCCATCACACACGAACACACAACACAACGACCAACAGCCAGTCCATCACACACGAACACACAACACAACGACCAACAGCACAACCAGTCCATCACACACAAACACACAACACAACGACCAACAACCAGTCCATCACACACAAACACACAACACAACGACCAACAGCCAGTCCATCACACGCGAACACACAACACAACGACCAACAGCCAGTCCATCACACACGAACACACAACACTACGACCAACAACCAGTCCATCACACGCAAACACACAACACAACGACCAACAGCACAGCCAGTCCATCACACACGAACACACAACACAACGACCAACAGCCAGTCCATCACACGCGAACACACAACACAACGACCAACAGCACAGCCAGTCCATCACACACGAACACACAACACAACGACCAACAGCCAGTCCATCACACGCGAACACACAACACAACGACCAACAGCACAACCAGTCCATCACACACGAACACACAACACAACGACCAACAGCACAACCAGTCCATCACACACAAACACACAACACAACGACCAACAACCAGTCCATCACACACGAACACACAACACAACGACCAACAGCCAGTCCATCACACACGAACACACAACACAACGACCAACAGCACAGCCAGTCCATCACACACGAACACACAACACAACGACCAACAGCACAACCAGTCCATCACACACAAACACACAACACAACGACCAACAACCAGTCCATCACACACAAACACACAACACAACGACCAACAACCAGTCCATCACACGCGAACACACAACACAACGACCAACAGCCAGTCCATCACACACGAACACACAACACTACGACCAACAACCAGTCCATCACACGCAAACACACAACACAACGACCAACAGCACAGCCAGTCCATCACACACGAACACACAACACAACGACCAACAGCCAGTCCATCACACGCGAACACACAACACAACGACCAACAGCACAGCCAGTCCATCACACACGAACACACAACACAACGACCAACAGCCAGTCCATCACACGCGAACACACAACACAACGACCAACAGCCAGTCCATCACACACGAACACACAACACTACGACCAACAACCAGTCCATCACACGCAAACACACAACACAACGACCAACAGCACAGCCAGTCCATCACACACGAACACACAACACAACGACCAACAGCCAGTCCATCACACGGGAACACACAACACAACGACCAACAGCCAGTCCATCACACACGAACACACAACACAACGACCAACAGCACAACCAGTCCATCACACACGAACACACAACACAACGACCAACAGCCAGTCCATCACACACGAACACACAACACAACGACCAACAACCAGTCCATCACACACGAACACACAACACAACGACCAACAACCAGTCCATCACACGCGAACACACAACACAACGACCAACAACCAGTCCATCACACGCGAACACACAACACAACGACCAACAGCACAGCCAGTCCATCACACACGAACACACAACACAACGACCAACAACCAGTCCATCACACGCGAACACACAACACAACGACCAACAACCAGTCCATCACACGCGAACACACAACACAACGACCAACAGCCAGTCCATCACACACGAACACACAACACAACGACCAACAGCACAGCCAGTCCATCACACGCAAACACACAACACAACGACCAACAACCAGTCCATCACACACGAACACACAACACAACGACCAACAACCAGTCCATCACACGCGAACACACAACACAACGACCAACAGCACAGCCAGTCCATCACACACGAACACACAACACAACGACCAACAACCAGTCCATCACACACGAACACACAACACAACGACCAACAACCAGTCCATCACACGCGAACACACAACACAACGACCAACAACCAGTCCATCACACGCGAACACACAACACAACGACCAACAGCACAGCCAGTCCATCACACACGAACACACAACACAACGACCAACAGCCAGTCCATCACACACGAACACACAACACAACGACCAACAGCCAGTCCATCACACACGAACACACAACACAACGACCAACAGCACAGCCAGTCCATCACACGCAAACACACAACACAACGACCAACAGCACAGCCAGTCCATCACACACGAACACACAACACAACGACCAACAACCAGTCCATCACACGCGAACACACAACACAACGACCAACAACCAGTCCATCACACGCGAACACACAACACAACGACCAACAACCAGTCCATCACACGCGAACACACAACACAACGACCAACAGCCAGTCCATCACACGCAAACACACAACACAACGACCAACAGCACAGCCAGTCCATCACACACGAACACACAACACAACGACCAACAGCACAACCAGTCCATCACACACAAACACACAACACAACGACCAACAACCAGTCCATCACACACAAACACACAACACAACGACCAACAGCCAGTCCATCACACACGAACACACAACACAACGACCAACAGCACAGCCAGTCCATCACACACGAACACACAACACAACGACCAACAGCACAGCCAGTCCATCACACGGGAACACACAACACAACGACCAACAGCCAGTCCATCACACACGAACACACAACACAACGACCAACAGCCAGTCCATCACACACGAACACACAACACAACGACCAACAGCACAGCCAGTCCATCACACGCGAACACACAACACAACGACCAACAGCCAGTCCATCACACACGAACACACAACACTACGACCAACAACCAGTCCATCACACGGGAACACACAACACAACGACCAACAGCCAGTCCATCACACACGAACACACAACACAACGACCAACAGCCAGTCCATCACACACGAACACACAACACAACGACCAACAGCCAGTCCATCACACACGAACACACAACACAACGACCAACAGCCAGTCCATCACACACGAACACACAACACAACGACCAACAGCCAGTCCATCACACGCGAACACACAACACAACGACCAACAGCACAGCCAGTCCATCACACACGAACACACAACACAACGACCAACAACCAGTCCATCACACGCGAACACACAACACAACGACCAACAGCCAGTCCATCACACACGAACACACAACACAACGACCAACAGCCAGTCCATCACACACGAACACACAACACAACGACCAACAGCACAGCCAGTCCATCACACACGAACACACAACACAACGACCAACAACCAGTCCATCACACGCGAACACACAACACAACGACCAACAGCCAGTCCATCACACACGAACACACAACACAACGACCAACAACCAGTCCATCACACGCGAACACACAACACAACGACCAACAGCCAGTCCATCACACACGAACACACAACACAACGACCAACAGCACAGCCAGTCCATCACACACGAACACACAACACAACGACCAACAACCAGTCCATCACACGCGAACACACAACACAACGACCAACAGCACAGCCAGTCCATCACACACGAACACACAACACAACGACCAACAACCAGTCCATCACACGCGAACACACAACACAACGACCAACAGCCAGTCCATCACACACGAACACACAACACAACGACCAACAACCAGTCCATCACACACGAACACACAACACAACGACCAACAGCCAGTCCATCACACGCGAACACACAACACAACGACCAACAGCACAGCCAGTCCATCACACACGAACACACAACACAACGACCAACAACCAGTCCATCACACACGAACACACAACACAACGACCAACAGCACAGCCAGTCCATCACACACGAACACACAACACAACGACCAACAGCCAGTCCATCACACACGAACACACAACACAACGACCAACAACCAGTCCATCACACGCGAACACACAACACAACGACCAACAACCAGTCCATCACACACGAACACACAACACAACGACCAACAACCAGTCCATCACACACGAACACACAACACAACGACCAACAGCCAGTCCATCACACGCGAACACACAACACAACGACCAACAGCACAGCCAGTCCATCACACACGAACACACAACACAACGACCAACAGCACAGCCAGTCCATCACACACGAACACACAACACAACGACCAACAACCAGTCCATCACACACGAACACACAACACAACGACCAACAGCACAGCCAGTCCATCACACACGAACACACAACACAACGACCAACAGCCAGTCCATCACACACGAACACACAACACAACGACCAACAACCAGTCCATCACACGCGAACACACAACACAACGACCAACAGCACAGCCAGTCCATCACACGCGAACACACAACACAACGACCAACAGCACAGCCAGTCCATCACACGCGAACACACAACACAACGACCAACAGCCAGTCCATCACACACGAACACACAACACAACGACCAACAACCAGTCCATCACACGCGAACACACAACACAACGACCAACAGCACAGCCAGTCCATCACACGCGAACACACAACACAACGACCAACAGCACAGCCAGTCCATCACACACGAACACACAACACAACGACCAACAGCCAGTCCATCACACACGAACACACAACACAACGACCAACAACCAGTCCATCACACGCGAACACACAACACAACGACCAACAGCACAGCCAGTCCATCACACGCGAACACACAACACAACGACCAACAGCACAGCCAGTCCATCACACACGAACACACAACACAACGACCAACAACCAGTCCATCACACGCGAACACACAACACAACGACCAACAGCCAGTCCATCACACACGAACACACAACACAACGACCAACAGCACAGCCAGTCCATCACACACGAACACACAACACAACGACCAACAGCACAGCCAGTCCATCACACACGAACACACAACACAACGACCAACAACCAGTCCATCACACGCGAACACACAACACAACGACCAACAGCACAGCCAGTCCATCACACGCGAACACACAACACAACGACCAACAGCACAGCCAGTCCATCACACACGAACACACAACACAACGACCAACAGCCAGTCCATCACACACGAACACACAACACAACGACCAACAACCAGTCCATCACACGCGAACACACAACACAACGACCAACAGCACAGCCAGTCCATCACACACGAACACACAACACAACGACCAACAGCCAGTCCATCACACACGAACACACAACACAACGACCAACAGCACAGCCAGTCCATCACACACGAACACACAACACAACGACCAACAGCCAGTCCATCACACGCGAACACACAACACAACGACCAACAGCACAGCCAGTCCATCACACACGAACACACAACACAACGACCAACAGCCAGTCCATCACACGCGAACACACAACACAACGACCAACAGCACAGCCAGTCCATCACACGCGAACACACAACACAACGACCAACAGCCAGTCCATCACACACGAACACACAACACAACGACCAACAGCACAGCCAGTCCATCACACACGAACACACAACACAACGACCAACAGCCAGTCCATCACACACGAACACACAACACAACGACCAACAACCAGTCCATCACACGCGAACACACAACACAACGACCAACAGCACAGCCAGTCCATCACACGCAAACACACAACACAACGACCAACAGCACAGCCAGTCCATCACACGCGAACACACAACACTACGACCAACAGCCAGTCCATCACACGCAAACACACAACACAACGACCAACAGCCAGTCCATCACACACAAACACACAACACAACGACCAACAGCCAGTCCATCACACACAAACACACAACACAACGACCAACAGCCAGTCCATCACACGGGAACACACAACACAACGACCAACAGCCAGTCCATCACACACGAACACACAACACAACGACCAACAACCAGTCCATCACACACAAACACACAACACTACGACCAACAGCCAGTCCATCTACTGCAGTTTAGGGATCGCAGCGGATCGTGATGTGTACGGATCAGCTCCCCACGGTTCGGCACGCATGGGATTCGCGGATTAACCGCTAAACTTAACCGTCATAGAGTGAAAGTTCATCATTTGGACGTGTTTTGTCTTGTCAATTTACACACTCAAGCAATTTTAAACGTGGAAGAGGTAAAAATCGGGGCGTTCTCTTGCCCTTGAACGGACACATACACACACAACTGTCTAAACTTCCGTCTCGGCGAGTGTTCCCTCGGTTCTGTCATGAGTGAAGAGTTGAGAAAGAAACCGCATGTTTGTCAGTTTATTGGGTCTTAAAGTGACAGTAGCCTAATATTCCTGCTGTCGTCTGTGTCATTAATGTTAATAAAACAACAAAATACAGCTTTAACAAAGATGAAACTATATTTCATTTCTACAGTGAACAAATAGTGCTATTTTACATTTGGGCTTAATTATTCACTTCTGTACCTGAACTCTACTGTTAGACTTTAACTTTATTTAGTGTTCATCTCTGCTTGTAATTTGTGTATTAGTTCTTATTTTATTACTGACTGTTCACTTGTTTTTAATAATTGAACTTTAGCAGTTAGGCTAGTAGTTTTTGATGTGGTATCAAAGTACTTCAAGTGAGCTTTAAGTAATAAATGAAAAGCAAAGTTAACCCCCCCCCCCATATATATATATTTATTTATTTTTAGCTGATCCGAAAATGTATCTGATCCGTGGCTCAAAAACCGTAAATGATCCGAACCGTGAGTTTTGTGATCCGTTACACCAGTAGCCGTTTACACATGTGTGGAGAAAACCACTGCAGACTTATGAGCGTTCGTCCAGTTAGAGCGCGAGCTAGAGGAATGAGGAATCCATATTTACACTGAAGAATTCAAGGATTCATACTTTCGGTTCTAGTCATTCTGGCTCCTCATTGGACCAAAACAAAAGTGTGTGAAACGCCACATGAGCCAGGAAGGAAAACACTGAAAGCTCCTCCTGTGCATATCAAAAGCTGTGGGAAAACACGGACGGATGTTGTGTGTAGTTGCTACATACGGCCAAATCCTCGATCAGCTTGTCCTCGAAATAGTGTTCTTCCGTCTCGATCCAGGACTTCTCATAACCCTGGAGGAACAGGTTTACGGCTCGGTGCCTGAGAACCAGAGAATCAGAGTGTGATTCAGGGATCTGAGAGATGAGCAGTGGAGGAGGACAGAAGATGCTCACCTGGGCAGGTTGTAGAGAGGAGCCATCCTGAAGCAGGCCACGACGGCTCTCTTCCTCTGCTTGGACAGAAGCTTGTGCCACACGGCCTTCTTACTGCGCTGAGGGTGTTCCACCTGCTCAAACACACATCAGCCATCATCACACACACTATATGAACTGATCTGAACGACCACACTATTGTCTTCTTTACAGCAGGATCTGAATGATGAAGTTTGCATCATGAAGTTTCACCTGGTCGAGGTGGAAGAGCACGTGTGCGATGTTCAGCACTCGATCCACGGTCTTCTCGGGGTCGGACGAGTCCTCACTGCGGTTCGGCATGTCCTTATACAGCGCCATCTGCCAACGGATTGCGGGATCCTCCAGCTGCAGAAACACACACACACACACACACACACACCACTGATGAAGAGGAGGAGGATGCAGAAACACACACACCACTGATGAAGAGGAGGAGGAAGCAGAAACACACACACACACACACACACACACACACCACTGATGAAGAGGGGGAGGATGCAGAAACACACACACACACACACACACACACACACACACACCACTGATGAAGAGGAGGAGGAAGCAGAAACACACACACACACACACAAACCACTGATGAAGAGGAGGAGGAAGCAGAAACACACACACACACACACACACCACTGATGAAGAGGGGGAGGATGCAGAAACACACACACACACACACACACACACACACACACACACCACTGATGAAGAGGAGGAGGAAGCAGAAACACACACACACACACACCACTGATGAAGAGGAGGAGGATACAAAAACACACACACACACACACACACCACTGATGAAGAGGAGGAGGAAGCAGAAACACACACACACACACACACCACTGATGAAGAGGAGGAAGATGCAGAAACACACACACACACACACACACACACACACACACACACACACCACTGATGAAGAGGAGGAAGATGCAGAAACACACACACACACACACCACTGATGAAGAGGAGGAGGAAGCAGAAACACACACACACACACACACACACACACACACACACACACACACCACTGATGAAGAGGAGGAGGATGCAGAAACACACACACACACACACACACACACACACACACACACACACACACACCACTGATGAAGAGGAGGAGGAAGCAGAAACACACACACACACACACACACACCACTGATGAAGAGGAGGAGGAAGCAGAAACACACACACACACACACACACACACACCACTGATGAAGAGGAGGAGGAAGCAGAAACACACACACACACACACACCACTGATGAAGAGGAGGAAGATGCAGAAACACACACACACACACACACACACACACACACCACTGATGAAGAGGAGGAAGATGCAGAAACACACACACACACACACCACTGATGAAGAGGAGGAGGAAGCAGAAACACACACACACACACACACACACACACACACACCACTGATGAAGAGGAGGAAGATGCAGAAACACACACACACACACACACACACACACACACACACACACACCGATGAAGAGGAGGAAGATGCAGAAACACACACACACCACTGATGAAGAGGAGGAGGAAGCAGAAACACACACACACACACAACACTGATGAAGAGGAGGTAGATGCAGAAACACACACACCACTGATGAAGAGGAGGAAGATGCAGAAACACACACACACACACACACCACTGATGAAGAGGAGGAAGATGCAGAAACACACACACACCACTGATGAAGAGGAGGAAGATGCAGAAACACACACACCACTGATGAAGAGGAGGAAGATGCAGAAACACACACACACACACACCACTGATGAAGAGGAGGAAGATGCAGAAACACACACACACCACTGATGAAGAGGAGGAAGATGCAGAAACACACACACACACACCACTGATGAAGAGGAGGAAGATGCAGAAACACACACACACCACTGATGAAGAGAAGGAAGATGCAGAAACACACAAACACACACACACACACACACACACACACACACACACACACACACACACACACACACACACACACACACAGATGGAGGACTGATGGGAGACGGAGCGCCGGCTCACCTTGCCCTGCAGGTGGAGATTGTTCCGTATGATCTCTCGGACCTCGTCCTCCGTGTCTTTCTGCAAAACACGTTCAGCTTCATCACTGACGGCTCAGTCCACACACTGGAGCGCTTGGAGTGTTAGCGTTTAGCAGTGCCTGTGTGAAGCGGCTCTTGGCCAGAACCATCAGCTCCTGGTCTCCCGTGTGTGTGTGTGTGTGTGTGTGTGTGTGTGTGTGTGATGGGTAGGTTTAGGGGTAGGGTTAGTGTAAGGAGATAGAATGTACAGTTTGTACAGTATAAAAAACATTAAGTCTATGGAGAGTCCCCACAAAGATAGTAAATCAGACATGAGTGAGTGAGCGTGTGTGTGTGTGTGTGTGTGAGCATATGTGTGTGTGTGTGTGTGTGTGTGAGAGAGAGTGTGTGTGTGTGTGTGGTACCTATGTGAATTGGCTCTTGGCGAGAGCGATGAGCTCCTGGTCTCCCGTGTGTGTGTGTGTGTGTGTGTGTGTGTGTGTGTGTGAGAGTGTGTGTGTGTGTGTGTGTGTGGTATCTGTGTGAAGCGGCTCTTGGCGAGAGCGATGAGCTCCTGGTCTCCCGTGTGTGTGTGTGTGTGTGTGTGAGAGAGTGTGTGTGTGTGTGTGTGTGAGAGTGTGTGTGTGTGAGAGTGAGTGTGTGTGTGTGTGTGTGTGTGTGTGTGGTACCTGTGTGAAGCGGCTCTTGGCGAGGGCGATGAGCTCCTGGTCTCCCGGCGCACAGATGTTCAGTCCCACCGGAAGCAAGCGCTTGAGAGCCGCCACGATCAGAGACGTCTGCAGGGAATATCGATCTCCTCGCTTCTTCATCTTCTTCCTCTCCTGGTCCGTCACGCCGCCCTGCACACACTCACGCTTTTACCGGCCATGTACATTACTGAGCTCATATACCATGTGTTTTGTGCATGCTACCATCACAATATCATGACATTCTTATCACCAAGATATATGAATATGCTAATCATTCAATAGCATGTGAAGTGTCATAATGATAGGTGTGTGAGTGTGTGTGTGAGTGTAAGTGTTTGTATGTGAGTGTGTGTGTGTGTGTGTGTATGTTTGTGTGTGTGTGTGTGTGTGTGTGTGTGAGTGTGTGTGTGAGTGTGCAAGTGTTTTTATGTGAGTGTGTGTGTGTGTATGTTTGTGTGTGTGTGTATGTTTGTGTGTGTGTGTGTGTGTGTGTGTGTGTGTGTGTACGTGTGTGTGTGTGAGTGTATGTGAGTGTGTGTGTGTGCAAGTGTTTGTATGTATGTGTGTGTGTGTGTGTGTGTGTGTGTGTGTGTGTGTGTACATGTGTGTGTGTGTGTGTGTGTGTGTGTGTGTGTGTGTGTGATGTCGTACCTTGGACATTTTGGATTTGGTATCAGTTATGAGGAAGGACATGTTGTTGATTTCATTCTGAACCACAAAGTTTTGCTCTTCTCGTTTAAAGTTCTGCAGAGAAAAATAAATAAATCACAAAACCTTTTTTGTCAGATTACCCAGAGTTCACTGCTTTCAGACGCTCTGAGTATCTCGATGCCAGAGTGAGTGAACTTCACGCTTACAGATGATCTGCATTAATGATAGTATTGGGTGTGACGTGAGCATATATCTGATTACTGCACTTGTGTCATGTTCAGTGTCTGAATGTCATTCATTAAAATATCAAATATCAAATCAACTCTCATTACTGTGAATAAAGACACTTTACAATCAGATCATCTTACAGATAGAGGTTTGATTAAAAGCTAAAATAATAGAGTAAGTGTTGATAATGAAGATGTTGTGTTTGTTTGTGGTGGTTAGTGAGTGGACGTCAATGTCCCCATGAAATCAAAACTGAGGATTCTTGTTTATAATGGAATATTGCAGTGTTTATTATAAATGATTTATGAGTGCACATCATCATTATTGTGTTAATAATCTTGAACCAGAATAAGTTCCTCTTGCAGCATCTCTTCTCTTCTCTGATGACGAGGGCGGGGCTATAACCTGTCACTCACATGAGATCAGCCAATAGCAAACCACAACCATCCAATCAATTCCCCTCGGACACAATCAAGCCCCGCCCACATTTGTCCTTGTTCCTGAAGCGTTTCTGTATGCATAGTATGTGCTTACGTGTGATTTCGCCCAGAATATAAAGACTTCGGCCACCATGCGGAATAACTCCTCGGCCTCGGTGTTGGGCTCCTTCAGCCACTTGGCTCTGTGAAACACACACACACACACACACGTGTCACTGACAGACTCCCTGACTCTCCTGTGTGTGGCGCACCTGTGTGTGGCGCACCTGTTGTAGTCGACGAAGCGTATGAGCAGCGGGTAGAAGGCGTACAGGTCCCGCACGAGGATGGTGAACTCGTCCAGGATGAGCAGCTCGGACTCGGACATCTCCCCGCGAGCCTCGGCCTTCATCTGATCCTCGTCCTGCAGGACCGTCAGCGCCTTCGTCCTCAGCTTCTGCATCAGCGGCAGGAAGTGTGTCTTCAGGAGATGAGAACGGGCCTTACCGATGATGGGCTGAGAGAACACTGACACACACACACACACACACACACACACTTCGTCACAATCTGCAGGATGCTATGGTGTTTTGTAGTGTGTGTGTGTGTGTGATTGTGTGTGTGTGTCAGTGTGTGTGAGTGTGTGTGAGAGAGAGTGTGTGTGTGTGTGTGTCAGTGTGTGTGAGTGTGTGCGAGATAGGTAAGGTAAGGTAAGGTAATTTATTTATAAAGCACAATTAAAAACAACGGGTAGTTGACCAATGTGCTGTACAATTTGTAAAAACATGCAAAGAGCAAATGTACAAAACATTTATACAGTGTAATACATAAATCTAACTACTCTCACAAAGCAAACAAGCTCCCAGCATATCAGCAATTAGAGTTAGACAGGAAAAAGCCAGAGAAAAAAGATGAGTTTTTAAAAGAGATTTAAAAGATACCACGAGATAAAGGGCCCTATTTTAACGATCTGAAACGCAAGTGTCAAAGCGCAAAGCGCAAGTAACTTTGTGGGCGGGTCTCGGGCGCTGTTGCTATTTTCCCGGCGGGATAAATGACTCTTGCGCCCCGCGCAAATCTAAAAGGGGTTGGTCTGAAGTAGCTTCATTACTCATAGTTGTGGTTTGGGCGTAACGTGAAATAAACCAATCAGAGCGACATCTCACATTCCCTTTAAGAGCAGGAGCGCTTGTTCCATGGCGGATTGCTATTATAACGGCGGATTTGCCAGGCGCGCGCCAGGAGCGGTTCACAGCCGAGGAGAGCAACGATCTCGTCACGGCCGTAAAAGAGAGAGAAGTGACATTGGGGATGGAGAAACACACCCAATCGTTTGTAATAATATGATTTGCAAAAATGAAAACTGCTGCTTCTGTGTAGATTAGAGAATCAAAGTGTATGCGCGTTGTGCACGCTATACATTATGGTCAAGCATGCGCCCTTAAAATAGCATAATGAACAACGCGCAACGCGCCACTGACTTTAGACTAGGTTTTTTCTGGCCAGTGGCGCAATTGTTTTATGGAACAGTAAAATAGCACCAGGGATTGTTTGCGCCAGAACACGCCTCCTCTTTTGCGCTGAACCGCCCAGGGAGCGCAAGTTCATTCCCTAGTTTAGCGACGTGCTTCTGTGGAGGGAAAAGCGCGCTTTGCGCGGGTGCAAAATAGGAATGAAACATGCGTCGGTGTACAAAGTCAATTGCGCTGGGTGCAAGATAGGGCCCAGAGTGTGTTTGTGTGTGTCAGTGTGTGTGAGTGTGTGTGTGTGTGTGTGTGTGTGTGTGTGTGTGTGTGAGAGAGAGTGTGTGTGAGTGTGAGTGAGAGAAAGTATGTGTGTGTGAGATAGAGAGTGTGTTTGTGTGTCAGTGTGTGTGAGTGTGTGTGTCAGTGTGTGTGTGTGTGTGTGTGTGTGTGTGTGAGAGTGTGTGTGTGTGTGTGTGTGTGTGTGTGTGTGTGTGTCTCAGACCTGCGAGTCTCTTCATCCAGGCTCCCTCGTCGATGCCCAGGTTGTTGTAGATGATCTTCAGGATGTTTCCCAGGAGTGTGTTCATGTGTTCTGAGGTGAGTGATGTGCAGCGGCTCTCGGGTCGGTCCGGCTCGCTCTCCGGCCCGTGTTCCCACCAGTGTGACATGTAACTGCACAGCATGGGCAGCAGCACCTCCATCACGTGAGGCATGTGTGTGTATCGCAGCCCCGACTCGGCCAGCTCCATGATCTCCTGCAGCGCTCGCTCCAGACACGGCACCAGCACACACACCTCCTCCACCTGCGCCGGGAGACCCAGCGCTGACGACACCACACAACACGACACAACACAACACAACACAACACAACACAACACAACACGACACAACATCTGAGTCAACACTAAACACACCTCAGCTGCAGAATGACTTCTGTAGAGATTTGATGAAGTTTGCATCATAAGCTGCGTTTCCATTTCTCTTCAAATTGTGTAAATTGAAATTGCGAATTGAAAATACATCCAATATAAACACGTCAATTTAGCAAAAACTCCCATATATCGCAAAAAGGTTTTCATGCTCGCATGAGGGTGTTTTCAGGCAATTCGAAAAAGGAATATTTCGCAAAACTGCAATGGAAACATTTTTTGTGCATTTACAGTCCCTGACGTAGATGAAGTGGTGTGTTTGGACAGAAGACGAGACCGAGCTCTTTATTAAACTCATAAAACACAAAAGAATTATAGGAATACTGGATTCTAAACCTCAAAGAAATGCAGCGATCACGAGCTTGAAGCAGAACTGAGGGAGAAACTCCCAGAAACTCCTCATGTGCCGCTGATAACACGCCTACGTCTCCTTCCATTAATAATAATGACGTATCGCGAGGGGAAAAAATGACGCTTCAGTCGCATAACATCGGTTAATGGAAACAGTCATTTCACAATAGTTTTTTAGCGACATTTAGAAAATATCCCAAAAGTTTTGTGCACATCTGTAATGGAAACGTGGCTTTAAAGACCTTAAAATAACACCATGAATGTGCAGAGAAATGGCAGCAGGCGACTCACAATGCTAGAATGTGATTGGTTCAGCCGAGACAGGTGTGTGTGTGTGTGTGTGGCGTACCTGCTCTCTCTCTGGAGCCTTTGCAGTTGTATATGGAGTGTGTGTTGTGTTTGTTGAGACTGGGCTCGAGGAAGGCCACGGGGAACGCTCCTGAGAACGCAGCGAGACACTCGCCGAGAGCCGGACGATGCCTGAACACAACAGAACTATCAGCACAGCATCACTAACACACTCAATCAATACATCTGTCTAGGAACTAATCGAGTTGTTTAGGAATTCATTGATTTCTTTTGAATGAATCCATGTGTTTAGGATAAATCACTTTAAGATGAATTTGTGTAGAAAAAATCACATTGTTTAGGATGCATCGCTATTTTGTATTTAGGAGATACTTAATACAAATAAATATCAAATATTTTTGGTTTAAAGAGTCTGCTAAATGAATCAGTCAGTGTATTAGCTGTGATTTACCTCTCAACATAAATACTTTTACTGGTTCCAAGTGAGTACAAACTGTTTAATATCCGATAGCAGGACACCTGGACATCATCCACTGCAACGACACACAGAACAACAGGAAGATCCGGCATCAGATCCAAGATATACGAGTTATTAAACAGCAGGAGTCTGATATATAGTCAAATCAACATTTATCCAGACTCCTTCAACATTTCTCACACTATCTCAGTTTATTCGCTATAGTTTAGATGGTATTAAAATATGAGCATAACTCAGAGTTATGAACTCAGGTGATATTTGACTGGTTTTGTCCGTCCTTCTGTTAGACTGTCTCACACATGAATTATGTTGAATATCTGTCAGCTGTTAAATTTAACTACACAATTAGATAAAACCAGTTTAGCTCAACCAATCACCAAGCAATGCTTCATTTTGTTCAGTCTGTGTGTAAAAAGAGCATTAGCAATTAAAGAAAACACACTTCAGCAAAACATGATCAGCTCAAAGTGTCCCAATCATTTTTGGGCCCAAATTTTTATAAATGTCACTGGTAGTCTCTATATGAAGAATATTTGGGTATAATATGTCACAGTTTACTTTATTTTGCTCTCCTCACTTACAGAAATGAACTATAGTGTCCTGATCACACTAGTGAAAACATATGAATAATTCTTGGTTTGAGTGTAATAGTGCAGTTCAATGACAGGTGAGAGGTAAGCGGACTCACGGATGAGATCCTCCCCGAACATGTTCTGTGCGATGTGCTCGAACAGCGAGGACAGCACCGGCAGGAGCGCCACCGTCGTGTAGTTGATGATCTGTGTGACGCCCTTGGGTTGCGATCGCGTGTGTGTGAACTGACCCTGACGCAGGTTCTCCAAGGTCTTCTCCAAATCTTCTGATGCG
>NC_137140.1:36520110-36535110 GCF_949319135.1 Squalius cephalus
TTGTTATAGTATCTAAAATATCTCAGTTTTAGATAATATAACAGTATAACAGAATCCCTGTTATGTTGTAGCCGCTTCATTAAATAAAATATAAAATAAATGTTTGTAGTTATTAGCACATCCAGGTCTACAATTTCAAAGGATTTGGGAGCAACTATTATCAGTGGTCACTTTTTTGTATATAATGAAAAAAAAAAAGTGTGTATGAAGCTGTCAAGTGTGTTGTTTTCCATGTTTGAAATGGTTTAAAAATACCTACTTGTATGTGACAGGTGAATTTCTTTTCTCAGTTTGTTTTTATATATCAACATAAAGTATACTGTGGTCATTTTACAGCAATGTTGTTATAGCAGAACTTAGAGCTTATGACCTGACTGGACAGAGAGATCCTGCGCGTGCGGCTGTGTAACGTGGACACCTCGCTCTCTCTCGTCCTCTCGATGCTCCAGCTCCACGACAGCATGGTCTTCAGACTCTCTCGGATCGGCCAGCGGTAAACCTCCTTATCCTGAAGCACAGCAGAACACACACTGGCATCACTGCGCTTCCCTCCTCACTCAGAGATCACTCAGAGAGCTCCTGTACCTTCTCAGACAGACACTTGTACGGCTTCAGCAGAGGATGAACTTTAGACGACTCACAGATCTGCTCTCCGTGAACCCAGCCGACGGCAAACTACACACCAACACATCGATGAACTCAATCAACACTGGTGCACACTTACTGGTTTCATGTTAAACTACAGTCCTGAAGTAGTACATGCTTTATGAAGGAGTTCGACGAATCAGAGTCAAAGCTACAGATGAGAGAGAGGAAAATTCTAGAAGATCATGTTTGATTGTTGATTCGGCTCATTTAATCGAAGAATTAAATAAAAATGACACACTAAACCAGTCATTAATGGAAAGCAGCACTAGATGGAGTAAATTGTTGCACTTGTGACAGCTCGTTTTCTGCCACGGAATAACAAATAAAAAGTAATTGTGACTTTTTATCTCGCAATTCTGAATTTTTTAAGCTTCCAAAGTTACAGGAAAAGTTTAAAAGAAAGGACTTTTACTAGTTATTTACTCCCCAACATCGGCAGAGAGCAGGACAAAAAATATAAATAAGAGAGATAGAATTCATTGTGGATTATTTTATATGGTGTATTTTTGTTTGTTTTATTTGTTTCTGTAAAGCGCTTTGAGATGTACAGTTAAAAGAAAATAAAGGTTATTATTATTATTCTAGAATTCATCAATTTTCCTCCTGAAAGGAAAGCAGCTCTGACCTTCTCCATGGACCACTTCTCATGGGAATATTCTGCATATTTATTGATGAAATGGTCGAGCTTCTCAGGAACAACAACACTGCAGAAACAGAAGCAGAAGCAGCAGCTCATCTGATAAACTCCTCAGACCAGGTCTAGATACAGATGCAGATGTTCAGGGGTTCAGGTGACGTGGATGCTGTGTGTGAGTCTGACCTGCTGGTGTCGGCCGGCTGCGGGTTGAAGTTTCCCTCCGCGTCCATAGACGACTGTTTCTCCATCATGGCCACGTAGTTTGACTCCATGTAATCAGGAGGTAAAGCTCCGGCCACTGCGCTCAGACACGGCAGCGCCAACTTGAACAACTCCACGTCATACTTCTGCACACACACACACATTTAATATTTCACATAATATTCAACAATATTATTGATCTCCTGCATTGACACCATTATATGAGAACTGAACTGAGCTGGACGATGACATCATGGTTTTCTCTATATGTCAGCAATGAGATACGAGAGACTAGTGCTGTATGGTGAATAAGTCACGGCTGAAGGGCGTTGTTCGGCTCGCCTCGACGAGTCAGTCGTGACTTATTCACCATACAGCACTAGCCTCTCGTACCTTATTGCTTTTATAAAACGGTTACCACACAATACAAATATTAAAGCTGACAAATATGTATCTATGCAACTTTCATGAAGTGAAATCACTAAAAGCCTTCCTTCCGCTGGAAAAAATAGTCCCTGACCGTAAACAGCAACAGAAGTTAAAGAAATGATTTCGCCATTAGATGGAGACAAAGACTGTCTTTATGAGTGAGTCAGTCAGTAGAGAAGACTTTTATATTGAAAGGACTCAAACTTGTGATCACGGAGAAGGAAGACACAACTGATAGATGACTATAGGCACGGAAAACCCCTGAACTGTTAACAGGACAAGATATCGCAGTGGACATTCAAACTGATATATTTATGATGAATAAAGGACTGACCTGAAGGACAATGCTATATCTACTGTAAATGCAGGTACACTCGCTTACTCGATCTCTCACAATACTCTACTCCAGCTTCAATGAACAATATTGATCGTGTTTAAGTTGCTAAGAGTGATTGCTGTGGTGTTGTGTAGTGATACATAGAACCGTTGGGTGAAGCGGTCAGATCCGTGTTTTATCGTGAATAAAACAAAGCTATTGACCAGTCATAATAAAGGATTGGAATTAACTGTTTTATAAATATAAATAAATGAACTAAATTATTAACTTTTTTACAACAAAAATTAAACATAACTGAATTTACTTAAGCTGGACTGTGACGCTGTTTTCTTCTGGAAACAAACTTTGTTGCATTATTTCCTGTTATCTCTGTAAAGCTGCTCTGAAACACTCTGTATTGTAAAAAGCACTATGTAAATAAAGGTGACTTGACTTGACTTGACACACGTAATAGATTGTAATTATTCTAACTTCTGATCACCCTCAGACACACGAGAAATGAGCTTCTGATAGAGCGAAACATCACCTTTCTGGCCAGAGCGTCAAAGATTCCCCAGAAGAGTTTTCTGGAGAGATGCAGCTCCTCGTCGGACGCGGCGCCGAAGCTTCCCCAGCCTCCCGACAGACAGTAGTACTTCCAGCAGCGCTCGTAGTGATTGGTCAGGAGCTGCAGGAGGACACGCCCACCAGAGTTACACAGTACAGGTTTCCTGATGCGAACGCGAGTTCAGACGGAGGCTCACCTTCAGAGGCATCTTCGTGTGTTCGTTGAGCACGGGAACGTCGAACACCAGGCGCCGCAGCAGATGCTGCATCATCGACGGCCGCAGCTTCCTGAAATGTCATCAGTGAATATGTAAATCAGGGCACTATCGAATTAAATATGATCTCATTTGCATATATTTCTAGATTGTTGACATTATTGTGAGTGGAAATCTCTTTTATCACTCAAATGATTCTAATATGATGATTTGCTGCTCAAGAAACATTTATGACTATTATTAATGTTGAAAACAGTTAATTACATTTTTATTGCAGGATTCTTTGAGGAATAGAAAGAACAGCATTTATCTGCAATAGAAGCTTTTGTAACATTAAACCAAGCGGCAACCTCCCTGTCTCTCTCTTGAAACCGACACGGAAGTGAATCCAACGGCAATTCATCGACTGGCCGCTTGAGGCCGGCTGCAGAAGTGAGTCAGATCTGCATCTCCTCCATGTTAAAATGCCCAACTTTACAGCAGAAAAACACACGTTTACAGCCTGGAGCAAAAAGTGGCTTTGGTCTATATCGCTAATGTTTCCCTTCATGACGACTGTGAGGGGGGTGAGTTTTTTTATAACTCATCCGTTTACATTATATTAAGCCTTAAAGTTCTGCATAATTAAGGGTGTCCACTTTTGAGTGACAGGTGGATTCCCGCTGCTGTGGTCATTAGTCATCATTAGCCGTCTGTCTGCTGTCTGTTACAGTAAAGACATTTATAATGTTACAAAAGATTCTATTTCAAATAAATGCAGTTCTTTTGAACTTTCTATTCATCAAAGAATCCTGATTTTTTTTTACACGACTGTTTTTAACATTGATAATAATAATGAACGTTTGACTGGTAGTGTATATATGAATGTAAAGCTGCTGAAGTGGAGATTTCTGACTTTAAAGAGATGATTTGAAATGGAAATAGATGAAGTGCATTAAAATAAATACTTAAATACATAACAGTTACTACTGTACTCTAGTCTCTCCGAGAACCGGTGATATTTTGAGCAAAATATGATATTTTTGTATAATTCTGGTAACACTTTACAATAAGGTTCATCAGTTAACATTAGTTAATGTATTAACTAACAATGAGCAATGCATGTGTTGCAGTATTTAGCACTGGTAGCTAGCCCTCACCCGCACACGGCCAGCAGGCACTCCTCGATGGCGTCTCTCTGGGCTTTGGTGAGACAGCAGCCTTTAGACAGCCTGTAGACGGTGTGCAGAAGCGAGTCGATGAGGGACGCGAACGGCTCCGTCCCCGCGAACAGAGGAGCGCATTTAGTGAGCAGAGGCAGGACCGCGGTGCACAGGTACCGGTTCAGGGCCAGAGCCATGTCTGTGGCACTCAGAGCCGCCTGGGGGTCAGAGGTCACACACAACCAGATCAGGAGAGGTCAGAGGTCACACACAACCAGGATCAACCAGGATCAGGAGAGGTCAGAGGCCACACACAACCAGGATCAGGAGAGGTCAGAGGTCACACACAACCAGGATCAGGAGAGGTCAGAGGTCACACACAACCAGGATCAGGAGAGGTCAGAGGTCACACACAACCAGGATCAGGAGAGGTCAGAGGTCACACACACACACACACACACAACCAGGATCAGGAGAGGTCAGAGGTCACACACAACCAGGATCAGGAGAGGTCAGAGGTCACACACAACCAGGATCAGGAGAGGTCAGAGGTCACACACAACCAGATCAGGAGAGGTCAGAGGTCACACACAACCAGGATCAACCAGGATCAGGAGAGGTCAGAGGTCACACACAACCAGGATCAGGAGAGGTCAGAGGTCACACACAACCAGGATCAGGAGAGGACAGAGGTCACACACAACCAGGATCAGGAGATGTCAGGGATCACACACAACCAGGATCAGGAGAGGACAGAGGTCACACACAACCAGGATCAGGAGAGGACAGAGGTCACACACAACCAGGATCAGGAGATGTCAGGGATCACACACAACCAGGATCAGGAGAGGACAGAGGTCACACACAACCAGGATCAGGAGAGGACAGAGGTCACACACAACCAGGATCAGGAGAGGACAGAGGTCACACACAACCAGGATCAGGAGAGGACAGAGGTCACACACAACCAGGATCAGGAGATGTCAGGGATCACACACAACCAGGATCAGGAGAGGACAGAGGTCACACACAACCAGGATCAGGAGAGGACAGAGGTCACACACAACCAGGATCAGGAGATGACAGAGGTCACACAGAAGCAGGATCAGGAGATGTCAGAGGTCACACACAACCAGGATCAGGAGAGGTCAGAGGTCACACACAACCAGGGTCACACACAACCAGGATCAGGAGATGTCAGAGGTCACACACAACCAGGATCAGGAGAGGACAGAGGTCACACACAACCAGGATCAGGAGAGGACAGAGGTCACACACAACCAGGATCAGGAGATGTCAGAGGTCACACACAACCAGGATCAGGAGAGGACAGAGGTCACACACAACCAGGATCAGGAGAGGACAGAGGTCACACACAACCAGGATCAGGAGAGGACAGAGGTCACACACAACCAGGATCAGGAGAGGACAGAGGTCACACAGAAGCAGGATCAGGAGAGGTCAAAGATACCGCACACTCAACTAGCTGTGATTCAACCCAAAGTTGGGAGTTTAACTTGTGCGCAAAACTGGAATAACGGATAAAATGTTTGCGAATAAAGCAGTGTTTCCATATGTGTTCAAGAGAACAAAATCATCACTTCCTGGGAAATTGGTGCAAAATATGAGTAATAAAACTGTAAGTTGCTGCAATCTGCGTCTTGTTCCCTCCATCATAAACGAGTGTGTCTCGAGCGTCAGACAAAACACAGTAAACGCTGCCATGTTCTCTAGCGTCCGGGAACACACTCGTGTGTGTGTGAGACGCTTCTGGAGGGAATTACACCAAATCATTCTGATCACACACTTCGACTCCGGCGTTTCAGAAACACCAAACCAACATTAGAGACGCTGCGATGCCATTGGTCCACTGGTTACTCCAGTTATCCAATCACAGCCTCTGATCCAAAGTCAGTTGCTCATCGAGGGATTAATGCACATGTCTTGTTATTAGATAAAAACCGTATGCACTCAATTAAAACGATACATTTTTTAATGCACATTTATGCACATCTTGGCATTTCTATCCAGCTTTTCCAGCATGCAATATCCCAAAATTTTCATAAAAATAGGTGGATGGAACCAGCTACTGAGGGGTCATGTGACTCACCGTGTCCAATGAGGCGGCGGCTCTGAGGTCAGGAAGGAAACCCACTTCCAGCAGGTGCAGGAGGAAGTTCTGGTCCTCGATGCCGTAAACCCGGTCCAGGAACAAAACCATGGCCGCTTTGTGATCAGGACAGAACCCTGCTGACATATCCGGCTCGATCACGGTACCGTCTGAATGCACAAGCATAATCCATACTCATCAAGATATCAGGTTACCGCCTAACTAAATCATCCAAAATGACAAGATTAATAACCCCTCTGGTGCTCTTCACGTGTCCGTCAAAAATGACAGAAATTAATTTTCTTATTTCAATGAAATAAATGTACTACATTTTATGGTACTAAATTATATTTACGCTGTATTTATAATCCATTTATTTATTATTTATTATCCATTAAATTTCCAACTTTAGAGCGACAGACTGAAGTTTGATCTCTTTTCAAAGTCGACACTTGGCAGATTATTGCTGAAGTGAAAAAAGTGAACTTAAAAAAAGCTACAGAATTTTATGTTTATTGTTATGAAAAATGCAAAAATACACAAAAATACTATTTTCAGTTTTTATATGAAATCTATATTTTCACAAACATGTTTTACTCTAAAATTGTGAGAAAATCAAAGCCATAAATCTAAACAAGTTGCGTTCAAAATTTGAGTCTGATCAAAAAATTAGTGTGACTATTTTTTTCAGGACCATGTAACCTGTTCGAATCATGTTCATGATTCTGCCAAAGCAAGTGCAAGTGCCAAAACCTTTACCAAGATTCGTACCATTCCTATTTTTTTGGTCAAAAATGCCAGAGGAGCACCAGAGGTTTAGCAGTGATAGCCAGACCTTTAGCCAGCGTGGGCATGAGGAACGGGATGCTGATCACTCCCACCAGATCCTCAATGGGAATGAGAGAGCGCAGGATGGCTCGGATACGGATGGCCTCTCCCTTCCCGGCGTGGATCAGCTGACGGAGGAGAAAGACACCATGTCATCAGTACCAGAACTCATACATCACATCAGCGTCACTGAAGCTTTACACTGTCTCCTAACCAGATTAATCAGAGATTTTGGCTGGAACAACAACATACAGAGAATAAGAGTGATAATCTCAGGGACTGATGATGTGCTTTATTTAATGTTGAAAGAGTCTAATGTGAGTCTGAATATAATTAACAGCCGTACTGAAAGCAACAATGGATAATCCTCTCAGATCTTGAAAATAAATTAAAGGAAACAAGAACGTTCAATCTGTGACCAAACAAGAGTATTCTATGACAAAGACTGTTTCAGTCACTCGGCATGTATTTTTAATCATATTAAAATGGTGAAATATTTATGAAATTGATTATGTATCCATTTGGTTGCGAGTGCAGAGAGGCTCCGCCCACACTCTCTTCTGATTGGCTGTGATTTGTGATTGATCTGGTGGCGTCTCGTCTGGTTAGGGCACGGTGTTGTGTGTGGGTGAAGATGATTGACAGGGGGAAACACACATGAACTCACATGCATCTCTGGAGCGCAGCGGCCCAACAGGTCGATCAGAGCAGCGTAGAAGGTCATGATGGCGTTTCCCATGTGAATGGTGTCGTCTTCCTCTTCCTCCATCACATCAGTACTGCGAGACACAGATCATCAGCAGTGTGATTATAATGTGTGTTAGGCAGATGATTAAGCTCTGATGACAAAATAAAGCCGATTAAACAGAAGCTCACCCGTACTTGCTGGATGCGTGAGAACAAAACTCACTGGTTCCTTCTGTTTAATACACAGTATTTGAGAGCTCATCATTGTTTAAATGTGAATAAAAGCCTTAATTAAATCTGTTCATCATTTAAAGTGATCGTGTCTCTTCAGAAGACTTGGATTAAACCGCTCCAATCATATGGGTTTATTTTATTCTTATCTGTTTAAGCTTTATGAGCGTTTGAAGAGTTTTGGGTGAACAGACTTTCAATGGAGGGACAGAAATCTCTGATTCAAAGATGAACGAAAGTCTTATGGGTTTGAACAACATGAGGGGAGTACATAGTAGAATTTGAATTTAACATTAATATTGTAATATCGATGTGCATGTAAACATGCTATCCCTTTAAAACCCTGCAGATGTGACCCTGCCACTGCATTTAGAGCTCGACCCATTTTACTGCGTGTTTCTGGAGCAGCGGACAGTGACATTTCAGGACCAGCGAAGATAAAGGAAGGATGTGTGCGGATCACGACACTGATGTCCTACATCTGCTGCATGGAAGCTTGTGTTCAGGACCAGTGTTGGGGAAAGGTACTTTTTAAAGTAATGCAACAATATTGTGTTACCCCTTTAAAACCCTCATCCTTAACACATCTGTCCCTCGCGGGGCAAAATGAACCGATTAATATAACATGATGAATCACGCGTTGAGCATTTGCACTAAATCTGCGCAGATTTGTCTAACACAAACTTCCCCAGCAAAGTGAGTAAACATAGTAACACGCCAAATTGGCTCGTGATTTGACAGCGTTATCCGCCACAGCTGATTTATACCCGCATTTGGCGGGTGTTCATGTCGAACCCTGAATGCGTTCCCCCAACCCTGTTCAGCGCATCATCTCCCGTGAGTGAGCGTTCAGTGTGTGTTTGGTGTGTTCAGTGTGTGTTTGGTGCGTTCAGTGTGTGTTTGGTGCGTTCAGTGTGTGTTTGGTGTGTCTTTGGTGCGTTCAGTGTGTGTTTGGTGTGTTCAGTGTGTGTTTGGTGTGTTCAGTGTGTGTTTGGTGTGTTCAGTGTGTGTTTGGTGCGTTCAGTGCATTCAATGTGTGTTTGGTGCGTTCAGTGTGTGTTTGGTGTGTTCAGTGTGTGTTTGGTGCATTCAGTGTGTGTTTGGTGTGTTCAGTGTGTGTTTGGTGCGTTCAGTGCATTCAATGTGTGTTTGGTGCATTCAGTGTGTGTTTGGTGTGTTCAGTGTGTGTTTGGTGTGTGTTTGGTGTGTTCAGTGTGTGTTTGGTGTGTTCAGTGTGTGTTTGGTGTGTTCAGTGTGTGTTTGGTGCATTCAGTGTGTGTTTGGTGTGTTCAGTGTGTGTTTGGTGCGTTCAGTGCATTCAATGTGTGTTTGGTGCATTCAGTGTGTGTTTGGTGTGTTCAGTGTGTGTTTGGTGCATTCAGTGTGTGTTTGGTGTGTTCAGTGTGTGTTTGGTGCATTCAGTGTGTGTTTGGTGTGTTCAGTGTGTGTTTGGTGTGTTCAGTGTGTGTTTGGTGCATTCAGTGTGTGTTTGGTGTGTTCAGTGTGTGTTTGGTGCATTCAGTGTGTGTTTGGTGTGTTCAGTGTGTGTTTGGTGTGTTCAGTGTGTGTTTGGTGCATTCAGTGTGTGTTTGGTGCGTTCAGTGTGTGTTTGGTGTGTTCAGTGTGTGTTTGGTGCACTCAGTGTGTGTTTGGTGTGTTCAGTGTGTGTTTGGTGCATTCAGTGTGTGTTTGGTGTGTTCAGTGTGTGTTTGGTGTGTTCAGTGTGTGTTTGGTGTGTTCAGTGTGTGTTTGGTGCATTCAGTGTGTGTTTGGTGTGTTCAGTGTGTGTTTGGTCGTACAGGGTTCTGCTCTCCTCTGTGGTGGGCGAGGGCCCGTCTCGACCGGGATCTTCTGAGATCTTGATGGCCTCCTCCATGGCCGCCAGAAGCCCGTTCCCGCCTTCTCCGCGCAGGGCGGGGCCAAAACACTCCGGCCGGCGAATCAGGAGCCGCACGACCACGTTAGCGTTCTCCTCCACGCTCTCACCTGAGAGAGGCCAAACAACACACAACTACTCAACAAACTCCATACAGACACTATAAAGCACAAGATCATGATTAGTGGGAATCGTCATTATTATCATGCCGTTTTTGCCAAGTTGGCAAAGTGTGACTTTTATTTTGACAGCGTTTTATTCTCCAGAAGTGGATCCGGTCGGAACACACACCGTTACAGAAGACTGCAAATCTGAGGAAGTCCAGGTATCGTTCGCCCTCCACCGGGTTCCAGCCGATGTCAGGATAACCTTTAGATATCAGCATTACACAGCTCTGAAGACCACAGCCGGCCAGATACTGGACCACCTGACACACACACACACACACACACACACACACACATTTACAATACATTTACATTTATGCATTTGGCAGACGCTTTTATCCAAAGCGACTTACATTGCATTTCAAGGTATACATTTACATTCTTATCAGTTCTTGCTTTCCCTGGGAATCGAACCCATGACCTTGGCGTTGCAAGCGCCAACGCTCTACTGATCATTTTCTGATGATTTACTCTCCCCCATGTGTTCCAAGATATTTATGTCTTTTTCAGGTCATTTTCAAAAAATAAAAAACATTTAGATACTTTTTAACGACAAATGCTGGTCTTTCACTAGCTGTGATGCGCCACACATTACGCAATCAGGTTGAGAGGTCACCCATTTTCCGGTTCATAAATGTAGAGTGAAAAACTCCAACAAAAACTTTCTCCTCCAACTTCAAAATTGTTCGACATCGTTGTTTTACCTTTTTTGTATTTTCTTTTGTAAATGTCGTTTGACTGTAAACACTGGGTCTGTACTTACGCCTACGTCACGCTTGACCTTTCAACCTGATTACGTAATGTGTGTCTCTTCACAGCTAGAGCAAGACCAGCATGTGTGGTTAAAAGTATATAAGTGTTTATTTGTTCTAAAATGTCCGCTGGTTTGTCTAGATGAGACTCTAATTCCTCGGCTGGATCGTGTCGAGACTTTGAAGCTGCACTGAAACTCACATCTGGACCTTCGACCCCATTGAAGACACTATATGGAGAAAAACCCTGGAATATTTTCCTCAAAAACCTTCATTTCTTTTCCACTGAAGAGAGAAAGACATGAACACCTCTTGGATGACGTGGGGGAGAGGACATTTTTAATCTGAAGTGAACTGATCCTTTAACGGGTTAAACGACAGTAATGAAGTAAAACTCCTGTTCAGAAGAGACAGAGATGTGAACCTTCTCGAGGTCTGGTTCTCTCAGCGCCAGAGCCAGTTCATTATTATCCATCACTGATGCGGCGGCCACATCTAGAGGAGTGGATCCTCTCATCGACGGAGACGCTGAGGAGAACAAACACACACATGATGACTGTAGGGTCTAACACACACACGCGACTCAAGCTCAGATATCCAGACTAGTGATTCCGGAGTCGATTCCTCAACTCTGAAAAGCCCTCGAGTCACTGCCGTAGTTGCTGTGTCCAGAATCACTCACTTGTTCACTGATTCTCTAATCCCTATATAGAGCATGGCAGATGAGTGCACTACATCAGCAAGGAGTGAATGAAATGAAGGGAGGAATGATGTATTACACCGTACATCAGAGAGCTGGAACTGTGACAGAAACAACTTAGTCATGTGCGTTTAGCGTCAATAAACGACTGTTATAATGAGATGAATTCAATGAAGAAAATGTGTTGAAAGTAATGGAGCAATAAAGAGTTTATTGTCGAAAACAGTTATAGAGTCAACACTGGCACCAATGTTCCGCTCCTCCTTCCATAGGACACAAGACTCAACAACCCAAAAAGAAAAACGCACTAACCCATAAAAGCTGCTCTTCTCTTCTCACATGCGCAGTGCATTAAACATAACGCAACAGAAAACATTTCCCGTTTATTTAATTCTGGCACAAAATTCGTCCATTGTCAATGGAGTCAAGGACCGAGTCTTACCGAGGCCCACGCTGCTGTTCTCCAGGAGGTAGCTGAGATGATCGAACATGGCCTTCTGGTTCTGACGGCTGATCCGGCAGAAGTAGCACAGGAACCGGCAGCAGTTCGCCACCATCTTAGGAAAGGTGATTTCCTGAAGACCGAAGGACATTCGTTCAGCGAAAACCGAAACGACTGATTCCTGAAATGCTCACACTGCTTTTTACTGTAAAACTGCTTTGAGGCAATCTGAAATAAACATGACACTGATGCTGAACCGAGTTAAACGTTCATCTTGACGTCAGTAATGAAGCTTTACGTAAGAGATCATAAACCATGATCAGAGTGCGTAAAAGATGTTTTTCTGTGAGCAGAAAGAGAGTGCTGTGATAATAACTAACTTTATTTTCTATAGCGCCTTATAGTACCAAGTTGGATCTCAAAGTGCTTTACAAGAATTAAAAAATACTTTGAAGTATTGCTATCAAACATGCTATCAAGTTAATTTAAGATTAACATTAGACCACGGAACGACAACACTAGCCAATCACAATCCAGTATTACACAGAAACAGGTCAGAGAAACAAGTTCAAGCAAAACTGTTCAGATGTAGTACAAAATAAAGCCTGAAACTCTTAAGAAATAGAGTATTTTTCTTGGGCAATGAAACCGCGATGTGTTTTGGCATCTCTCACCTTGGACTCTCCTCCGCCCAGCACGTTCACCATCACCTCCATCACGGTCTCGTGCATCCCCAGCGCTCGCATCAGGTTCGGGTGCTGGTAAAACACCTTGTTATTCATGATGTCACTGCAGACGAGACAGAGGTCAGAGGTCAGGCTGGAATCTGAGACAAACGCTTCACTGCTTTATATATAATATTCAAAATATTCACATAATATATCTATATTTATGTGAATTACATTTTTATACTTATTTAATAGTATGTTATAACTGAATGGCCCCTTTAAATGCATGGTTTGCTCTATACTGCCCCCTGTGGCTGAGGTGAGACGCAGCTGATTGTGCTTCACCTGAGGCCGTGAATCATGAGCTTCTCCTCCTCGCGGCCCATCCTGACGCTGAGCAGCGAGCGGATCTGCCCCAGAGACGCCAGCAGGCTGATGGTGTCCTCCACGGAGACGGCGTTGATGGTGTAGGTCTTGGGCAGCGCCCGCACCTGACCCCCGATGCCGTCGTACTGCCGGTGGAGGAGCACGAACATCGCCCGCACCAGCTCCGGGTCCTCGATCACCGACTCCTGCGCCCAGCGGACCATGGTTTCCGAGATCAGCTGCTGAAGAGTGCCTGAGGACACACACACACACACACACACACACACACCAGTGGCGTCAGGCCTTCCTTCGGCAACATCTACACACTCTGAACTGTAGAGTTTTCAGGGCTGCAGAGACCCTGAGGACGAGCTGCAGAACTCACTGGGTTTCTTTGCTTTCTTTTTCTTTGGTGTTTCAGTCATTTTGTTCTTCAGGTATTTGACCTTCTCCACCAGAGACATCAGACGACCCCTGATGGTGAAATCACTGTCTCCGTCTCCGGATTTATCATCATCCATCTCAATGCCTGCAGAGCACACACACAAACACATACACACACATAAACACACACAAAACAGCAAACAGCAAAACATTAGATTGAAATAGAAACATGATTTATAAGCCTTTATAACTGTTGAGGTCTGGCTCACTCGTCAGCATTCGACAGCTTTATATTAGGAGTAAATCACACATCAATCATAAAACAATAACACAGACTCAATAGATCATGAATGAACATGTTTTTCTGACCCCAGTGGCAAGAACAGTTATAACAGAAGGTACATTATTATTATTATTATCTCGTGTTTATAATGGATGTTTAGATGAGGTTGATCAGAGAAGAAGCTTCACCGCAGTGAGTCATGAGATCCTCATGGAAGTCCAGCAGCTGCTCACGGATGTCCTCGGGACACGGACAATCCTGCTTCTCGTGCTTGAAATTCAGCAGCATGTTGATCTGAAAACACACACACAAGTTATTACATTTTAATCAAAGATTATAAAGATACACATTTTTCTTCTTTGCAACAACATGATCAATAAAACCAGGTGAATCACACAAAGAATGATTTTGAATGATATTACAAAATATGATTTCTTATGACTTTTCTTTTTGTAATAAATAAAATGAAGCATGCAAGCAAAATAAAACAAGATGAAATGATTAATGCATGACAATTAAGCACATTTCCATCCCAAATTCTCATCAGCATAATATAAACCAACACTGTTGCAGCACAGTACAGAAATACTGCAATAAACTAATAAAACAATTCTGTCCACGCGGCTGATGCGCTGTTTTATTATTTGATAAAATCAGCATGACTTAGATCATTAAATCCAAGACCAGAAGCACCACCATCATGTGCACTTTTTTACAATCTATATAAAGTGTTATTGTTTATTTTCCACATGACAAGAGCTCGGGATGAAGGGTGGTGAATGTGGTGAAGGATGAGCTGCTCCTGACCTGTTCCTGCGGAGGCGAGCGGAACTCTTTGGTTTTGCGCGCCGTGAGAGCGGCCGACATGTTCAGCGCCTGCATCACTTCATTATAGCGGAAGCGCTGGTTCTCCTGAAGATTGGCCACGAAGTCGTCGGAGAAGGCGACCACAGCCTCGATGCGGTGACGCACCTGACAGTCGCACAGGTACTGGAGCAGGTGACACATCTGAGCACACACACACCAGTCAGCTTTACTTCACATCGATAAACACGACATAACAGATGCAAACTTCATAGAGACACATTCAAATTCAGCTGTAAAGCAGCTCTTAAAGGGATAGTACACCCAAAAATGAAAATTAGCCCATGAAGCGATGCGTTTGTGTAAGAAAAATATCCATATTTAACTTCTAGCTTCCGGCCAAACGAACATACGTAGTCTACTTATGCGTAAAGCGCAACTTACGACGTCAGAAGTAGCGTAAATATCAACTATATCAATATATATAGCAATATCAAAGTTGTGCTTTAAAGTTAATGTTAATGCATCTTCTCACCTGGAGTTTGAC
>NC_137140.1:36545110-36605110 GCF_949319135.1 Squalius cephalus
AGAGTGTGAGTGTGTGAGCAGAGTGGAGTGAGTGTGAGTGGAGTGTGAGCAGAGCGGAGTGAGAGTGAGAATGTGAGTGGAGTGTGAGTGTGTGAGCAGAGCGGAGTGAGAGTGAGAGTGTGAGTGTGAGTGTGTGAGTGTGAGTGGAGTGTGAGCAGAGCGGAGTGAGAGTGAGAGTGTGAGTGGAGTGTGAGTGTGAGTGTGAGTGTGAGCGGAGTGAGAGTGAGAGTGTGAGTGGAGTGTGAGTGTGAGCGTAGTGAGAGTGTGTGAGTGTGAGCGGAGTGAGAGTGTGTGAGTGTGAGCGGAGTGAGAGTGAGAGTGAGAGTGTGAGTGGAGTGTGAGCGGAGTGAGAGTGAGAGTGTGAGTGGAGTGTGAGTGTGAGCGGAGTGAGAGTGTGTGAGTGTGAGCGGAGTGAGAGTGTGTGAGTGTGAGCGGAGTGAGAGTGAGAGTGTGAGTGGAGTGTGAGTGTGAGTGGAGTGTGAGTGTGAGCGGAGTGAGAGTGTGTGAGTGTGAGCGGAGTGAGAGTGTGTGAGTGTGAGCGGAGTGAGAGTGAGAGTGTGAGTGGAGTGTGAGCGGAGTGAGAGTGAGAGTGTGAGTGTGAGCGGAGTGAGAGTGTGAGTGGAGTGTGAGTGTGAGCGGAGTGAGAGTGAGAGTGTGAGTGTGAGTGTGAGCGGAGTGAGAGTGTGAGTGTGAGTGTGTGAGCAGAGTGGAGTGTGAGTGTGTGAGCAGAGTGGAGTGTGAGTGTGAGAGAGTGAGTGTGAGTGGAGTGTGAGTGTGAGAGAGTGAGTGTGAGCGGAGTGAGAGTGAGAGTGTGAGTGGAGTGTGAGTGTGAGCAGAGCGGAGTGAGAGTGAGAATGAGAGTGTGAGTGTGAGTGTGAGCGGAGTGAGAGTGTGAGTGTGAGTGTGAGCGGAGTGAGAGTGAGAGTGAGAGTGAGAGTGTGAGTGTGAGTGTGTGAGCAGAGTGGAGTGTGAGTGTGAGCAGAGCGGAGTGAGAGTGAGAATGTGAGTGGAGTGAGAGTGTGAGCGGAGTGAGAGTGTGAGTGTGAGTGGGGTGTGAGTGTGTGAGTGTGAGCAGAGTGAGAGTGGAGTGTGAGTGTGAGTGTGTGAGTGGAGTGTGAGTGTGAGTGTGTGAGAGTGAGTGTGAGCGGAGTGAGAGTGTGAGCGGAGTGAGAGTGTGAGTGTGAGTGGGGTGTGAGTGTGTGAGTGTGAGCGGAGTGAGAGTGAGAGTGGAGTGTGAGTGTGAGTGTGTGAGTGTGAGTGGAGTGAGAGTGTGAGCGGAGTGAGAGTGTGAGTGTGAGTGGGGTGTGAGTGTGTGAGTGTGAGCGGAGTGAGAGTGAGAGTGGAGTGTGAGTGTGAGTGTGTGAGTGGAGTGTGAGTGTGAGTGTGTGAGAGTGAGTGTGAGCGGAGTGAGAGTGTGAGCGGAGTGTGAGTGGAGTGTAAGTGTGAGCGGAGTGAGAGTGAGAGTGTGAGTGTGAGCGGAGTGAGAGTTAGAGTGTGAGTGGAGTGAGAGTGTGAGTGTGTGAGCGGAGTGAGAGTTAGAGTGAGAGTGTGAGTGTGTGAGTGTGAGCGGAGTGAGAGTGAGAGTGTGAGTGTGAGCGGAGTGAGAGTTAGAGTGTGAGTGGAGTGAGAGTGTGAGTGTGTGAGCGGAGTGAGAGTTAGAGTGAGAGTGTGAGTGTGTGAGTGTGAGCGGAGTGAGAGTGAGAGTGGAGTGTGAGTGTGAGTGTGTGAGTGGAGTGTGAGTGTGAGTGTGTGAGAGTGAGTGTGAGCGGAGTGAGAGTGTGAGCGGAGTGTGAGTGGAGTGTGAGTGTGAGCGGAGTGAGAGTGAGAGTGGAGTGTGAGTGTGTGAGTGGAGTGTGAGTGTGAGTGTGTGAGAGTGAGTGTGAGCGGAGTGAGAGTGTGAGCGGAGTGTGAGTGGAGTGTGAGTGTGAGCGGAGTGAGAGTGTGAGCGGAGTGTGAGTGTGTGAGTGTGAGCGGAGTGAGAGTGAGAGTGGAGTGTGAGTGTGAGTGTGTGAGTGGAGTGTGAGTGTGAGTGTGTGAGAGTGAGTGTGAGCGGAGTGAGAGTGTGAGCGGAGTGTGAGTGGAGTGTGAGTGTGAGCGGAGTGAGAGTGAGAGTGTGAGTGTGAGTGTGAGTGTGAGCGGAGTGAGAGTGAGAGTGTGAGTGGAGTGTGAGCGGAGTGAGAGTGAGAGTGAGAGTGTGAGTGTGAGCGGAGTGAGAGTGTGAGTGGAGTGTGAGTGTGAGTGTGAGTGAGAGTGTGAGTGTGAGTGTGAGCGGAGTGTGTGTGTGTGTGAGTGTGAGTGTGAGTGTGAGCAGAGCGGTGTGATATTGAATGGAGGGCGGAGCGGGTGTTTTAAAAGTCGGAGTGTTGGGGTTTTCACTCGCTTCGAGAGCGCTCCACTACCGCTGCATCACGAGTACAATTCATGTTAACAACGGCCCATTGTAGAACTGCATTTTTAGTAAGGATTCACACATTAAACACATTTAGCTAGCATGATACAGATGGATCACTCAAATCAGAAAAAATGTGATGGTTATGATGACGCTGATGGACATGAGTGGCTGCGGAGGTTATAGTTCTAAGACTAGACTTAGCAGTTAATGCAACTAGCCTCTGATTGTAATGGGGTTTATTCTGAGGCTTGACCTTGAATCCGTCGAAGACGAAGGCCTGCTCGTCCGATCCGAGCTCCTGGTCCGGCAGACATCCGGGCCTGGCCCATCCCACCCGCATCTCCCCCGCCGTCACCACCTCCAGCTCGAAGTACCACCGGCCCACACTCACGCTGTACGACTTCTCGGCCCGGAAGATCCGGAAGCGTTCGGCAGACAGAAGACCCTCGTCTGCTCGACCAGCTGCGCAAAACACACGCTTTCTGATGTTCGCATATGCAAATTAGGCATCTTCTCATTAAATATGGACTCATTTGCATACATTTCCAGAACTGAAATCTGAACATTGCATAAAGCCAGACATGAAAGGCTCTCTTTTTATCACTCCTTAAATCAGAAAATACAGTCAACAGACAGAAAATCATAATTCATAATCATGTTTTTAGGAGTAATCTATGTAAGATTGTTTCCGCCACAGAATAATGTTTTTTTTAAAGATAATTGCGACTTTTTATCTCAGAATTGCATGATATAAAGTCAGAATTGCAAGATAAAAAGTCGCAATTACCTTTTTTATTTTTTATTCTGTGGTGGAAACAAGCTTCCATAGTAATATGTTCTATAAATCATGTGAATGATACATGAGCAAACCTTTAGAATATAGAAGTGGAGAATTCTGACTTTAAAGAGATGGATTTAGATAAAGTGCATTAAAATAAACAATTAAACGTGTTTTGTGATGTTTTCTTTCCACTAGTCACATGTTATGGAAGCAAAAATAGACCTCAAAACTGACCAGTGCATGAAAAAACAATGTTTTTGGCTGTTGTGTCTCACATTAATCTCTTGTTCTCCAAAACTATGACAAAATCACATTTAGAAGATATTTGCATTCAAACTGTACAGACTCTTTCTGCTGTAACACCAACAGAGATTTTCTGTCCAATCAAATGCTCTGTGGACTCTAGCCCCGCCCCCAACCCTGAAGCTGCGGCTAGTCATGTTTAATACAACAACACATCAAGGAATTACTTTACTATCATTGATGTATTATTATAGTTTGTTGATATTTCAAATTAGATTTTACTTTTGATATTTTGTTTTAATTTTAATAAGTTTGTTGTGTTTTTGTCATTGTTATTTGTTTTGTTTTTTAAATATGTCTATATAGTTTTTATTAAGTTTTAGTTTATTTATTAGTTTTCACTATTTTTGTACTTCAATTTAAACTAAATAAGTTATATTATTTTATTATATATTATTATTTTATAATATTTTATTTTATTTCAGTTAAAGTTTAATTCATTTAAAGTAATGAAAATGTTATTTTAGTATCACTGATATACCATAATAGTTCTGGTAATATTTTGAATTTTATATTGTCTGTTTTCATTTTAATTTTAGCTAAAGTGTGATTAATTTTGATGTGTTTTTGTCCTTTGTATTAGTCTATATAGTTTTTATTTGTTATTTTAGTTTATTTAGTAATTTTATAATATTTAGATTTTTTTTTTAGGATATTATCTTTTTTATTTTAATTTTAGTAAGTTTTAGTAATTTTGTTGTGTGTTTCTGTCCTTTATATTAATCTATATAGTTGCTTTTATTTTTAGCTTATTAGTTTCAGTTATTTTAGCACAATAGTAGCAACTAGCTGAAATAAATACGTTTTTTATATTTTATTTCATTTCAAGTAATAAAAATGTTATTTTTTTGGCTTTAGTTTTAGTTCAGGATAATAACCCTGCTATCGATGTCAGATGAGCGCAGTACTCCGTGTCGTGCACACGGGGCAGTGTGTGTAGTGTGTTATTCTCATGGTACCGTGGTCCTGATCCGGAGCCTCCAGATTGTATCCGTATCCCAGCAGTGTCCGCACAGCTTCCCGAAGACTGTCCTTGTTTGATTTCTTGGTCCTCTCGTCCAGAAGAACGTACGGAACGAGGCGAGGGTTTCTCCGGCTCTTGATGTCCTGCAGAGACACAGAGACGTGTGTGTGAGAGACTCGTCCTGATCCAGACAGAACCCTGAACCTCACTGCTTCAGGCTCACACTGTCAGTGCGTGTAAATCACAGTCGAGTCATTCCTAATGTAAATTCAATGTAAAACCATGGTATTCATATGCCTATTTTTGACAATTCAATGAATGAAACACTTCAAACCTAAACCAGAAGCGTTTCACTCGGATATAAAGAACAATAGAGGAGAAAAGACCAGCACCATTTCCCTTTCAAGTTCAGTTTCTCACTTTTAATCATGACTGTGTGGTGGCATTCATTTGTGTTCAACTCTGTCTTTCTGACACGACTTGAACGCAACATTTAAAACAGTCCAACCATGCAGTGCGCATTTCGGAAGCACCTATGTAGGGTTTGGGACGGAGCCTGTCTGATGCACACAACACACACACTACACACACTGACCTGCTGTATGCCGTATGTCCAGCCCTGTCGGATGCGGTCTCTGGCCCACACGTTGTGAGCGTTCTCTGCCAGTTTGTCCACCATGGCCTCCTGGGTCGACGCCAGTTTGATGTGGCTCAGGTCCATCGGTGCCGGTTTATACCCGCAGGAGAGCTCGTACCTGACAGCAGAACACACACTAACCCATCCGTACGCGAACACACTAGATCAACCAACACTAACCACACGCTTAGAAGAACAGGTTCTATATGGAAGGGTCTGAGAAAGCCCTACAACAGAGCTCTCATTTATAAAACTGTGTGTAGGATCCGCACTGAGTGTATCTGCGCCCCAAAGCCCAAAAATATACTCATAATGAATATTAAAGTGGTTTCGCTCAGATCATCATCGGTGTCGTTAAACTGCTTTATCTCCAGATGTTCGTACGCAGGATCAGAGTTACTTACAGGTGTACTCACACATCCTTCAGTCAAGTGTGTTATGATAGATCACTGCTCGTGCGTGGGAAGTGGCGTACACACGTTTATAAATGAGACCCCAGAGCTAGTTAGCTTAACTAGACGTCTGACGGTGACAGCAGAGTCTGAATATATCCAGACACACAAACATGTTAATATAAGGAGAAGTTTCACACACTCACTTGGCTGACAGCTTGAGATTTTTGACGTTCTCTGCCGCTCGTTCATCAGCCACACCGACATGACAGCCGAGCGCCAGAAGAGTCCTGCACACACACATCAGATCTCTCACACACACATCAGATCTCTCACACACATCATCACATCACACACACACACATCAGATCTCTCACACACATCAGATCTCTCACACACACATCAGATCTCTCACACACATCATCACATCACACACACACACATCAGATCTCTCACACACACATCAGATCTCTCACACACACATCAGATCTCTCACACTCATCATCACATCACACACACACACACACACACACACACATCAGATCTCTCACACTCATCATCACATCTCACACACACACACACACACACACACACACACACACACACACACACATCAGATCCCTCACACTCATCATCACATCACACACACACACACACACACATCAGATCTCTCACGCTCATCATCACATCACACACACACACATCAGATCTCTCACACTCTTCATCACATCATGCGCACACACACACACACACACACACACACACACACACACACATCAGATCTCTCGCACTCTTCATCACATCATGCGCGCACACACACACACACACACACATCAGATCTCTCACACTCTTCATCACATCATGCACACACACACACACACACACACACACACACACACACATCAGATCTCTCACACTCTTCATCACATCACGCACACACACACACACACACACACACACACACACATCAGATCTCTCACACTCTTCATCACATCATGCGCGCACACACACACACACACACACACACACACACACACACACACACATCAGATCTCTCACACTCTTCATCACATCATGCACACACACACACACACACACACACACACATCAGATCTCTCACACTCTTCATCACATCACGCACACACATAATTAAAACTTTTATTTAAAATAAAAATTGAGCTATGGGAGCTGTTGCTTTCCTGTAGCTCAAACAGTGGACGGTGTTAGCGCTTGCAACACCAAGGTCATGGGTTCGATTCCCAGGGAAAGCAAGAACTGGTAAGAATGTAAATGTGTATCTTGAAATACAATGTAAGTCGCTTTGGATAAAAGCTTCTGCCGAATGCATAAATGTAAATGTAAAACTCCACTGTAGATGTAGTTATAATGACACATACAGCAGCTAAAACACAAACAGAAATCATATAAAACTATGCTGTTATGTTTAGTAAGTTCATGCTAATATTAATCATTTTGGTATTTGATTTAATTCGAATTTTATTCACTTTTGCGTGTGAAAAACTTCCAGCAGAACATGGCGCCGGAGGGTTAAACCATATATGAATATAAAATTGCCCCAAAATAAAATAGCATTCAATAAAAACATCTTCAATTATAACTAAATAGTCATTTTTAGTAAATCACGACCTCAAATGAATAAACATGCTTACTTGAGCGTCTCCTGAGACATCTGCAGGTTGTAGCTGCGCTCTTGCTCAGGAAGTCTGGAGAACTCGACCAGACACGGGTGCTGACGTTTGTTATCATCCCTCACCTGCATCATCAACAACAGGGGATCATGTGTGTGTTACACATCTGAGCATTCATAACACGATGCAGAAACAGACATCTTGGGAGGAATTCATCAAAATCTCAATTCATCAGAAAGAGGGTCATAGTGAAGAGAGAGACCCTGACATCACACCGTGTGACTTACTGTAAACACAGTGTGACCAATCAGAGAGCTGGAACACACACTCCGGTGTCAGAGGCTTTAAGACGCCGATCTATATAAAGCTGCTTTAAACGAACATGAATCCTGAAAAGCTCTATACAAGTAAACTTGAGGCCCAGAGTTTTCCACACACATATTATACAGAAAAATACACGTTTGATGTTAATTTTACAGATTTTATAGGGAATAAATGAGGAACATTAAAAGATTATGGCAGGAACTTCAACTTTATTTACAGTAATTAAAACCAAGAACGTATTATGATTATTTTGTCACGTGAAGGCTAATAATTAATGAAACAATAAAAAAGGCAAATTAAAATAAATCTTTTGAAAATAACAATCAAAATAAACAATGCTTTTATTATAATGTATTAAAATATTATATTAAATTATGTTATATTTGTTTGAATATGAATTACCAATTCAATTGTAAATGAATTACATAAATAAATAATAAATAAACAAATAAATAATTTGAAAATAAAACAAATATATTCAAATTAAAATATAAAAAGATTAAACAACGTCTTTGGAATAAATATAAATAAATTATATATATTTATTAATAATTAATAATTAAGTGATTATTAATCAACAAAAAATTCTAATTAAAATAAATAATTAAAAAATAAAAACAGTAATAAACAATAAACAATGTCCTAAAACAAATGAAATATTATATTTCTTTATCTGCATGTCAACAAGTAACTTCTAACTGACATCAGAGAACACCAAACAAGTGAAAGTTTTGTTAAATTATCTAAATATATATATATATATTCAGCTGATGAAAATGTTTGTGAATCGCTGATTCAGCAGAAGCGTTTGAAACGTCCACAGAGGAAAGGAACAGAAGGCGTGTGTGTGTGTGTGACGCACCGTTCCGTAGGTCCACCCGAGGTCGATCTTGTTCATCACCCACAGCTCATGGATGTTCTCCGCCAGTTTCTCTCGGATCCGCTCAAGATGTGGCGGCAGCACGATCTACACACCAGAAAAACCATCACACACACACGATCATCACGCCTGAACATGTTCATGAACGGCACAAAGAACATGAGAATGTGTGTGTGTGTGTGTGTGTGTGTGTGTGTGTGTGTGTGTACTTGTACAACTATCTTTGTGAGAACCAGTTTGTGTGTTAGACCACTGGAGTGAGGACAGAGAGAGTAAAGTGAGGACATGTTGGCCGGTCCTCAGTCTCTGAGAGCCTTTAAAGGCCTGTTTGAGGGTCAAGACTTGGTTTTAGGGATAAGGTTATAATGAGGTTAAGGGTCGGGTTAGGGTCAGGGGACGGGTTAGGCACTTAGTTGTGATGGGTAAGGTTAAGGTCAATGAATGTCCTTATAAAGATAGATGTACAAGAGTGTGTGTGTGTGTGTGTGTGTGTGTGTGTGTGTGTGTGTGTGTGTGTGTGAGTGTGTGTGTACCTGACTGGTGTCCACAGGTGTTGGGGTGAAGGCTGCCTGTGACAGTGTGACCGTGGGTCCGAGGAGGTCTCGTGTGTGTGTGTGTGTGTGTGTGTGTGTGTGTGTGTGTGTGTGTGTGTGTGTGTGAGTGTGTGTGAGTGTGAGAGTGTGTGTGTACCTGACTGGTGTCAACAGGTGTAGGGGTGAAGGCTGCCTGTGACAGTGTGACCGTGGGTCCGAGGAGGTCTCGTGTGTGTGTGTGTGTGTGTGTGTGTGTGTGTGTGTGTGTGTGTGTGTGAGTGTGTGTGTACCTGACTGGTGTCAACAGGTGTAGGGGTGAAGGCTGCCTGTGACAGTGTGACCGTGGGTCCGAGGAGGTCTCGTGTGTGTGTGTGTGTGTGTGTGTGTGTGTGTGTGTGTGTGTGTGTGTGTGTGTGTGTGTGTGTGAGTGTGTGTGAGTGTGAGAGTGTGTGTGTACCTGACTGGTGTCAACAGGTGTAGGGGTGAAGGCTGCCTGTGACAGTGTGACCGTGGGTCCGAGGAGGTCTCGTGTGTGTGTGTGTGTGTGTGTGTGTGTGTGTGTGTGTGTGTGTGTGTGTGTGTGAGAGTGTGAGAGTGTGTGTGTACCTGACTGGTGTCCACAGGTGTTGGGGTGAAGGCTGCCTGTGACAGTGTGACCGTGGGTCCGAGGAGGTCTCGTGTGTGTGTGTGTGTGTGTGTGTGTGTGTGTGTGTGTGTGTGTGTGTGTGTGTGTGTGTGTGTGTGTGTGTGAGAGTGTGTGTGTACCTGACTGGTGTCCACAGGTGTAGGGGTGAAGGCTGCCTGTGACAGTGTGACCGTGGGTCCGAGGAGGTCTCGTGTGTGTGTGTGTGTGTGTGTGTGTGAGTGTGTGTGTATGTACCTGACTGGTGTCCACAGGTGTAGGGGTGAAGGCTGCCTGTGACAGTGTGACCGTGGGTCCGAGGAGGTCTCGTGTTCTCCCGTGATCATGTTTATACTCCTGACTGTTCTCCACTCTCAGCTTCTCTCGCGGTAAAACTGCCTCGAAACACGGAGCGTAACCGGATGGAGGCAGGAACTTGAACTCGCCATGACGACCGCCCAACAGGAAGCGCACTCTGAGGAGGAGGAGCGTTAACGTCAACAATAACGACTAATACTATAATGAACCATAATGATAACTTAACTATAAAGTTTTAATCGTTTTAATCACAACACAGAGGAATGATTTATCACGATTTTCCAGCTGATGAAGGATAAAAACACTAACAGCCAATCAGAATCCATCCAGCTTTACAGAGCTCGAGCATTTAAAGGGATTGTTCAACCAAAAATGAAAAGTGAGCCCATGATTTACTCACCATCCTAGGTGTGTATGACATTCTTCTTTCAGACGAACACAATCAGAGTTATATTAAAAATGTCCTGGCTCTTCCCAGCTTTATAATGGCAGCGAATGGGACCGTTTCTCGTTTCCCGTTTATAATGGGACCGTTTCTCACTTGAGGGAGAGTAAATCATGGGCTAATTTAAATTTTTGGGTGAACTATCCCTTTAAAGCGGCAGCCGACAAAACTGTCTCAGCCAATCACAAGAGTTCAGGGCAGGGCCGTCTGTCAGACTGACCAATGAGCAGAGGGGGCGTGGCTAAAGGCACTCACTTGACTCCAGCGGAGAAGGACACGACAGGGAAGAAGAGTCCGTCGGAGTTGAAGTTCTCGAACATGCCCTGGACCGGCTGGCCGTTGATCCTGAAGGAGATGCTGGGAGCGCTGAGGTCCAGACAGCAGCTGACCACGTCCTCGGCCCGAAGCAGGTGCTGATTGGGTGAGCTGACCGAACGCGCCACACAACCTGCCAATCACAGACCATGTTACATTTCACATCATCGCCTATGGCTCATTGAACTGCTGGTGATGTGCTGTTTTTACCACCATCAGCAAATATCTCACATACACGTTTACTCAGATACCCAATACTGGTCTATATACTGGTTTTGATGGCAAATGTTATGACTGATAATTATAGCCGATAATGATTAGGTTTTCTCAGCACACTTCTGGATACAAATGTGTCCCCAAAATAGGGTTAAAGGGGTGGTATAACGCCCCTTTTCACAAGATGTAAAGTAAGTCTCTGTTGTCCCCAGAGTGTGTGTGTGAAGCTTCAGCTCTAAATACCCCACAGATATTTCGCACAGCATGTTAAAGTTCTCCCTTTTTGAGGGTCAGTAAAAACGCGTTGTTTAGTGTGTGTCCCTTTAAATGCAAATGAGCTGCTGCTCCCGGAGCTTCAAGAGCTTGTGTGTGTGTGTGTGTCGGACAATGATTGAGAGACTCAGCGGCTAGTTGATGAGTTTGTGTTGCTGATGTGGAGTTAACTATTTTAAATTAGCATATTCTGTCATGATAATCTATAAATCGCTCGTGTGGGAACTGTTGTACGATGCCTACAGAGTGACATGATTCTGCATTTGTATTGCAATAAATGTGAAAAGACGGATGCGACAGCTTTAGCCTGAACTCACAAATGAGCTCGACTACAACAACTCTTCCTCTTCTCAACATGCACTGCGTGTTCCCGGGGGCGGGGTTATGTCAATTTTAGGGTTGGTGATGTCTCTAACCCGGGGGTGGGGTTATGTAAATTCTAGGGTTGGTGATGTCACTAACCCGGGAGGAATGTTGTGTAGTCTCAACCAGACATTTGTTATAGTCCTTAAAAAACGATTTATTTTTAAACCAAATATCTCCCTTTGCTTTGAACTTTGAACGTTGTAACTTTGCAGATGTTGTTTATGCTCAAACTGCAACATTACACACTAACTAAAGTTAGAAAAGTCAAATCATAATCAACCACCCCTTTAAATAGGTACACATGAATCTGGCATGAAGCAGTGAATAACACTATTGATTAAAGAACAGGAAGGAAAAGAGCAGATGTGTTGTTACCTGCCCACAGGTGAAGGCCGTCGAAGCCGTACGAGTAGAGGTCGTCCCCGACGCCGTTGCCGCCCCATCCCTCTCCTCCGCCCGGATACGGCGCGTATCCCTGAGTCGAGGCCCAGCCCACCCGCAGGTGCGTGGGCTCCCCCGTCACGAACGCCTGCACCTGGTCCACGATGAGCTCATAATACCACTTCCTGTACTGGGCGGAGCCTTCACTCACACCCAGGAAGATGTTGGGCCTCATGCTGAATGAGAAACACAGAGATTGAGTGATTTGCTGCGTCTCAATTCACATACTTATACTACGCCCTCAAAGTATGTACTCTTTTGTGAAGAAAAAGTGCAAGCTTTTGAGTGTGTAGCAGAAGAGTAGACAAGCTTTGGGACACACTATCACGTCATACAGCTGCGTCTTTAACGGTTGCTGTCGCTTAGTTACACGCATCCTGTCACGCAAACTGGCCTGTCAATCATCCTGTCACGCAAACTGGCCTGTCAATCATCCTGTCACGCAAACTGGCCTGTCAATCATCCTGTCACGCAAACTGGTCTGTCAATCATCCTGTCACGCAAACTGGCCTGTCAATCATCCTGTCACGCAAACTGGCCTGTCAATCATCCTGTCACGCAAACTGGCCTGTCAATCATCCTGTCATGCAAATTGGCCTGTCAATCATCCTGTCATGCAAACTGGCCTGTCAATCATCCTGTCACGCAAACTGGTCTGTCAATCATCCTGTCACGCAAACTGGCCTGTCAATCATCCTGTCACGCAAACTGGCCTGTCAATCATCCTGTCATGCAAACTGGCCTGTCAATCATCCTGTCATGCAAACTGGCCTGTCAATCATCCTGTCACGCAAACTGGCCAGTCAATCATCCTGTCATGCAAACTGGCCTGTCAATCATCCTGTCAATCATCCTGTCACACAAATTGGCATGTCAATCATCCTGTCATGCAAACTGGCCTGTCAATCATCCTGTCAATCATCCTGTCACACAAACTGGCATGTCAATCATCCTGTCATGCAAACTGGCCTGTCAATCATCCTGTCAATCATCCTGTCATGCAAACTGGCCTGTCAATCATCCTGTCATGCAAACTGGCCTGTCAATCATCCTGTCAATCATCCTGTCATGCAAACTGGCCTGTCAATCATCCTGTCACGCAAACTGGCCTGTCAATCATCCTGTCATGCAAACTGGCCTGTCAATCATCCTGTCATGCAAACTGGCCAGTCAATCATCCTGTCAATCATCCTGTCACGCAAACTGGCCTGTCAATCATCCTGTCATGCAAACTGGCCTGTCAATCATCCTGTCACGCAAACTGGCCTGTCAATCATCCTGTCACGCAAACTGGCCTGTCAATCATCCTGTCATGCAAACTGGCCTGTCAATCATCCTGTCAATCATCCTGTCATGCAAACTGGCCTGTCAATCATCCTGTCAATCATCCTGTCATGCAAACTGGCCTGTCAATCATCCTGTCACATAAACTGGCATGTCAAACATCTTGTCAAAGATAAAATCCTCCACATTTCATTTCCCTGTGTATCGGAGAGAAATGCAGAAGCTCGTTGATCTGCAGTCGCGGGTCTTTCATGCGGAGACTCTCCTCATATTAATGTATGATGATGCATTTAAAAGTTAATGGCCAAATGGATCTTTATAAAAGTCCACATTGTTATTGAAGATGAAATATAACACGGATAACATTAAATAAATATTTTTATATCAGGTTAAACTTTAATTGGTCACTCAAACCTTTATCTAAACCTCTCACCGCTGGTCGCGCATATTCACCATGTTTTGTAGTTTTCTACAGTTTTTACTCGTGTTTGAAGTTCCTCCTCCAAAGCGCAATGGGTTGTGGGTAATATTAGCCTTTATAGTGAGCATGGATCCGCATGGATCCACACACCACACTTTAGGACACAGTTATTGTAATCTCACATACTCTTTAGGGTGGATAGTGTGGACACTGAGACGCAGGGTTAGAGTGATTGAGAGAGTGCGAGTGCTGGACAGGAAGTGATGCGTCGCTCTCGTACCTGCTGACGTGGTTGACGAGACGCGTCTGGAGCAGCAGGTCTCGGCCGGGCAGCAGATTATCACAGATCAGGTGCTGATTGGAGCGAACCGCCACGCCGTGACACACGCAGAGAGAACACAGGACATCCAGAACCTGAACATCACCAACACACCGGCGTCAGGCAAGCTAATGGACAACTGGAGCTACAGGCTAATCGGCACCAGCTAGACACGCCACGAAGCAATTTGACAATGCATTTTGAAAATATTTAATTTAATAAAATCAAACACATGCAAATACTGAACAATTCATTTTCATAACAACAGGCATATCATCAGAAAGGATCTTAATTAGGGTGATAGTATTGAACATGAATAGATAAATAACTCAAAGATCATAACCAGCTAAAAAAACCATGAAAACTAGTAACTGAACTCAATATAAAGGCACGTTCACACTGGGAAATCAATCTGTGAATCGCTTTCAACAGTCCAACTGAACTGAATCAACAACACCACATGAGCATAAAAGAGTTTGACACACACACACACACACACACACACACACACACACAGTATCTGCAGTCACCTTGTAGTTGCGTCCGTGTTTGTCCAGCAGTGAGATGATGGATTTGATGTGTCCCTCTTTAATGATGTTCAGAGCTTCTGGACTCTCCACCAGAACACAGTGCAAAACCTCCAGAATCCCTGCAGACACACACAACACAACCATCACATCACAGCACACACACATCACAACACAATCCACAACCATCACATCATAACATCACATCCCAGCACACACACACACACACACACACACACACACACACACACACACACACACACACATCTGTGATCTAATATAATGACCTTCACAGGTCTAAGAGTGTGTGGTGAAGAGTGTGTGTGCTCCTGCGGGTCACTGGTGCTGGTGTGGTGTGTGTCTGAGCGCTGATAACTGTCCACTGTCGGACTCACTCAAACTTAATCTAACCAGCATGACCTCACGACCTGTCTGTCCTCGTCTGCACATGATGGTTCTTCCCAGCTCATCACTCATCACATGACTCAGTGACATCACATGTGTCTGCCTGAACACACCTGTGCAGTGAACACTCATCACACACACGTTACATGCTACATACCTGATGACGCTTCCAACCTCTCCAGACGACTGATCAGCCAATCCAGAGAGCTGGAGAACTGGGCACAATTCTTCCTGTTTCCTCTGATCAGAGCAGCTACACACACACACACACACACACACAGACGGATGATGATGTGAAGAGAATAATAAGAACACACATTAGGACAGAAGCTCTTCAGAAGTGGAACAGCTGAGCTATAACTGAATCACAGCAGTGTGTGTGCAGTGTGAGTGTGATCTTGAATAAGCCCAGCCCATTAATGACATGTTTCAGTAATGATCTTAACGAACTATGTTTTATTTCCTCTTTCCATATTGTGAATATTAACTGTATCATTTGCTGTCATGACAGATCTATTTCAGAACGGCGGGTCAGTTTATATGCCAGTTTTGGGCCGCGGTGTTGCCGACCGCTGTTCTAGATGATCTGCTATGTGTCAGAATATGCAGTGTACAACAGAGCACACTGTGTCCAATACACAACGCACCTGACATTCTCCATTTACTCACTATTTGATCAAAAGTTCAGACATTTTTACACAAACAGAATTACAAATGCAGAATAATCATTATAATCAGGTACTAGAACGCTATTGTGAACACAGTCCGCCTCTCCTGAGCAGAGGAACACGGCTGAGACGCGTCTGCGCTCACGGGTCACAGTCAGCAGCTTTACACCCAATATTGATGTATGCAGATGAAATATGGATCATACCGAGGAGCTCGTAGAGGGAGTTCAGGATGGACTTCCAGGATTCTCCGGCTTCTTTACCGGCAACATCTGCAAAATGAGCCGCACTGCTGTAGACATGCAAGCGATCGATACACTCCAGCACCAGGTTGATCATTCCCTAGAGACACACACACACACACACACACACACACATGAAGTCATGCATGAGCTTCCTTCTTCACAGATCATGAGGCCGTTGAGCTTGCAGTTGAAATACCAACATCGTCTCAAACCGTTCTCCTGAATCCCTCTGGATAAATCTAAACAGCACACACTGAGTGAGCAATCACACATTCAGGATCTACAGCTGTAACTGAGTGTGTGAGAAATATCTGAGGTCAAATGTGTGGTTTGTCTGAGTTAACTAGTACTATTACTTTATGATTCTTCATGTACACAACAGCAGAAATACTCCTCTGTTCCGAGTTAAATCAAGTATAACCTCATGTTCATAAGTTCATCTTTAGATATCATTCACAAAACACACTTTCCTAGTGCAGCTCAACACTTCTGAGATCTCTCTGAAACATCAGGAGACGTCCGCGTCAATCTGTGTTTTATTCTACATAAAGTGAAGAAAGTTATTCAGTGACCTCTGAATTAACAAGACAGTTTAAACATTATTATTTATCCTTTATTATTTCTCCAGAACAGAAGCCCAGAGATCATCTCCTATTATGTTATATGTTAAGCGTCCAACATATATCTCTTATGTAGTAGATGTGGTGTGAGCAGATCAGGGATGGAGATCTGCTTTGTGGTTTTATGGGTATTAGTGTCACGATAACAGAATCATCACAGATTTCTGATTAAAACGAAGCCCTCCGAGGCCGACACTGACGTTGTGTGTGTTGATGTGAGTTGTGTGTGTGTGTTGTGTGATCGGCTGGGCTCCGCACCTCCTCCTGGAACAGGTTCTGTCGGCTCTTGAGCGCCCGGAGCCGGTTCTGTTTGTCCTCGTGCTCCAGGTGCTCGTCGGGCGGATGAAAGTATCCGATCAGATCCTGAAGACTCAGACTGACCGACTCGATGGGCAGATCCAGGGAGGACGAGTTTCCCTTCTTACTCAGAGTGTCTAAACCCCTGAAGAAGAGCAGCGTTACTGATAAAACACTGTGTGTGTGTGTGTGTGCGTGTGTGTGTGTGTGTGTGTGTGTGTGGGTGTGTGTGTGTGTGTGTGTCACCTGATGAAGCGGTTGTATGTGTGTGTGTGTGTGTGTGTGTGTGTGTGTGTCACCTGATGAAGCGGTAGTGTGTGTGTGTGTGTGTGTGTGTGTGTCACCTGATGAAGCGGTTGTGTGTGTGTGTGTGTGTGTGTGTGTGTCACCTGATGAAGCGGTTGTTTGTGTGTGTGTGTGTGTGTGTGTGTGTGTGTGTGTCACCTGATGAAGCGGTTGTTTGTGTGTGTGTGTGTGTGTGTGTGTGTGTGTGTGTGTGTGTCACCTGATGAAGCGGTTGTGTGTGTGTGTGTGTGTGTGTGTGTGTGTGTCATCTGATGAAGCGGTTGTTTGTGTGTGTGTGTGTGTGTGTGTGTGTGTGTGTGTGTGTGTGTGTGTGTCACCTGATGAAGCGGTTGTTTGTGTGTGTGTGTGTGTGTGTGTGTGTGTGTGTGTGTCACCTGATGAAGCGGTTGTTTGTGTGTGTGTGTGTGTGTGTGTGTGTGTGTGTGTGTGTGTGTGTGTGTGTCACCTGATGAAGCGGTTGTGTGTGTGTGTGTGTGTGTGTGTCATCTGATGAAGCGGTTGTTTGTGTGTGTGTGTGTGTGTGTGTGTGTGTGTGTCATCTGATGAAGCGGTTGTTTGTGTGTGTGTGTGTGTGTGTGTGTGTGTGTGTGTGTCACCTGATGAAGCGGTTGAACAGGAAAACGGTGCTGCGTATGACTCTAGCGGTGCGCGACTCCTCGTGTTGTGATCGCGAGAGCGTCAATCCGTCATCCATGTGACCCTCATGATGCATGATGGCCTAAAACACACACACATCTGTGCATTACATTTATCATCCACACACACACGGATGTGGTAGAGTGCATCTAATCATGAGGGTGTGAGAGTTTGACGCGTCTGTAATGAATCTCACTCAGAAGCAGCTCAAGGGCGTCACGCGTCACGTATGAAGCATCACTGAACTCTCAGACACACACTTTCCTCCCGTCAAACACTGTCATGTAAAACAGGCGACGGATTGGAATGATTGATTTGATTGTCACAATGGATTCTTAAATCCTAAGAATCGATCCTTTAGGCTGTGCTGTTTTCAGTTGATGCGTGAACAAAACTTGATTAAGCATTATCTGTAGCTCCTGCCATCCAATACTCATCAATAAAACATCGAGTCATGAATTCAACGCCCAGCCCTGCGTGTCATGATGAGTGGAATGGTGAATTATCTGTGACGCCGGTGACGTCCTCACCTTCCTCTGGACGCCGCCCATGCGCGCACACTTGGCGTCCACAGACTGGTATGTGAGCCAGAGCCCGGCGTCCACGTGCTGGATGTAGCAGACCGAGTCTCCGTATTTAATGTCTGGGACACCCATCCCATCCACCTCCTTCCTCAGGCCAAAGTCCAGCTTCTCCTGCAGGACAGGGAGCAGAGGATCATGGGTAAACACTCATGCTGACCTGAGAAGAGTTCAGCAAAAATATACATTTAAAAACTGAGTTCAATTCGACTTTAACAGCTCTCAACTCAGAAAGTTGTACGTCTCTCTTTTCACACACACATAGATTCAAATCAGCTTTACAGAAAATCATGATGTTAATGTTTATAATCTTAATATTAGAGATGGATGATATAGTTACATTTTGAGATTTGATATATTAGTTTAACAACAGTGTAGTTTATCAAAATATCAATCGTTAGAATGAAAAAACATAAACATTTGTATTAATTATGAACACAATTACGAATAATAAAAATTACATTTTAATACCTGATATGTAAAACACATTTCTGCTCATATTTCTCTAAACTCGTGACAAAACAGCCAATTAACAGCCAACAGTTATTCTTTCTACAGTTATAATTCTCAATCCTAATACAAAATTGAAATTATGACAGTCATATTTATGAGATGAAAAGTCAAAATTATGATATTCTAAGCCATAATTATGACATATTATAGTGGTGGCCAAGATTATTAGAACACCTGACAAATCTGAAAATATTGATAATGATTTAATTTCATGATGTTCATGAAACATGATGGTTGCTCTGAGCACAACAAATATCAGAAGTGAGTCATACTGTTTTCATCCACTTTTAACTTTAATATTTGGTGTGGCCAGTTCATCATTTTCCATATTCCAGCAGATTCCGTCGCAGATCGTTCCGGCAATACTTAGAAGAATGTTTAGGGTCATTGTCCTCTTGGAAAATAACAACTAAACCTCTTAAATATACCAAGTGTTCTAATAATTTTGGCGATAATATTGATAAAGTCATAATTATTACATTAAAAAAAACCTCTAAATTATGAGATTAAAGTCTAAATTCTGACAAAAAATGTAAATTATGAGATAAAGTCGAAATTGACTCTTTATGTCATAATTTCGACTTTTCAACTTATAATAATGACTTGCATATCCTAAGTTTGACTTTTTGTCATAATGATGATTTACTAAAGCATGATTTGTTTCTTATGTGGCTTCCATTCAATCCTGTTTGCTTCCTGGCACAAATCCCAACTCAGATTCAGGATCTTAATCTACATTCTCACTCGTATGCAAATGAAGTGATCTGATAATGAGGCATTAGAAGCTCAGGTTATTGTCAGTCTCACTTTTGAGGAACGGAAGCAGAAAGCCGTGGATTTGATGTCCGCTTTCTCCTTGTCCATCAGCAGGAGCCCTTGATCGTCCATCATGCTGAGATATTTCCCGGTGGTCACGTGACGCAAGCGAAACGGCTGACCCCAGCGGATGTGACTGCCGCTCCACCTGCATATACAAACACACACACACACACACACACACACATATATATATATACACACTCAAACCAAAAATGATTGGGACACTTTGAGCTGATCATGTTTTGCTGAAGTGTGTTGTCTTTAATTGCTAATGCTCTTTTTACACACAGACTGAACACAATGAAGCATTGCTTGGTGATTGGTTGAGCTAAACTGGTATTATCTAATAGTGTAGTTAAATTTAACAGCTGACAGATATTCAACATAATTCATGTGTGAGACAGTCTAACAGAAGGACGGACAAAACCAGTCAAATATCAACTGAGTTCTGCTCATATTTTATTAAAATTTTTTAAACTATAGCGAATAAACTGAGATAATGTGAGAAATGTTGAAGGCGTCTGAATAAATTCTGGTTTGACTGTATATAGCGCATGAGTCATATGTTCTGATACTTTCATGGTGAATTAATTTTGCTATTTGGATCTGATAACTGCACTCTTCCAAGACAAACAGCGGCTCAAGGGATTCTTACAGGTTGGGAACAACATGAGTAAAATGACGTCTACGCAGCTGTGATGCTTATGATGAAGAAGCAGAAGTAGAACTGTGCTGGGCTCCTGCTCCACAATTTGGCCCCAACCCCAAAATGCCACTTTTGATAAAACGCTTCCAACTTCAGCGTCCTCCGATTATTTTTAGTCAGACGTCCTGCAGTGTGTAATTAAAGGCTTCATGGGAACAAGCGCTGCTTCTGCTGCCAGAAGGGTCAAACCTGAGACCCGATGACATCATCACTGCGGCATCATGGGCTCTTTCAGGGTCAAACATGAGTCTGTGCTCTACTTTATCAGTAAAGACCCATGAAATCAGAAATGTCACGTGCATTTTTAAAAGTGTGAATTAAAAATAGAGCTAAATTGAAATCCTCATAGAGTGATTTCTGGAGGATCATGTGACACTGAAGACTGGAGTAATGATGCTGAACATTCAGCTTTGACCACAGGAATAAACTACACTTTACTGTATATTCACTGTTTTTACTGTATTTTTGATCAAATAGAAGAGACTCTTTATAAAACTTAAACATATCCTAATTCTTCCACATGTTTGACTGGTAGTGTAAACAGTTCACTGATGCACTGAGTGTTTCTGCTGAGCTGAACAGATCTCAGTGGAGAATAGAGATGAGCTCATGTCCAGATCAGGTGTTGAGCGTCTCGTTCACTCACGCGACTCGCAGCGTCTCCAGCCTCCACAGGGATCTGGCGTGGATGGACACGGCTCCACCCTCGTAATGCACCGTCCTGAAGAGACAAAAACACCACCACACACTGAATAACAGCTCTTCATAGCAGACTATATTCGTCCACAGAATAATGAAAGCAGAATCAACAAACGAAGCAGAGCTCTGAGCAAAATACTTCAAACTAGTCAAGTCCTCTTTATTTCTACAGCGCTTTATACAATAGAGATCATTTCAAAGCAGATTCACAGTAATAAACAGGAAAATAACAGAGTCAATGATGCAAAACTCGTGTGTGTTAGTGGTGTGTGTCGTCAGATATAATACTAGATCAGTCTCAGAGACAATTCAACACTTCAAAACATTATTTATCTTTGTATTTGGTGTTGATTGGATTTTATAATTAATAGCCATAATTGCTCTGATTGTCAAATTAATTATAATTTCAGATAAATTATTCAACTAAAGTGTTTTATTTTGTTTTATTTTATTTTATGGATTCACACAATTTTATATGGCTGGAAAAAAGCCCTCATGAAAGGTAAAAATGCCCTTGAAAATCAATATGAGAGGGCATATATTATAAATATTGTATATTATATAGCCCTTTATTTACACCAATAATGACGTCACTTCCTGTGCAGCAAACAGAAAAGCACCAATCAAAACCCAGCACATTAAAACGCTAGTACTCTGTGTGAGATTCTTGAAGGCAGCTGGAGGTTGAGAAGCAGAGCTGAGACTGCAGACGTGCATCAAAACATGTGAGAACACACACAACGGTCGTGAAGACTTCGTTCAGCTCGATGTGTCCGCCTGACCTCAAACTGCAGAGGAACCACTGTCAGCGTCTGGGACATGATGTGCACTGGGAGCGTTTCTGCTTCATCTACTGCTGCTTTACACACCAGTGAGAGAGAAACACACACACACCTCCACACACTCCCACAACACGCTTGCGTAACACTCATGCAACAACTCTTATTCGAGTTAAAAGAGACGGATGGATAAAAGCTTCTTTGAATTCATCATGCATTCAGAAGCAGACGTGACTCGCTCAAGGCCGCCGGTGCCGAGAAACACAGTTAAAGAGAAAATCAAGCAGACTTCTTACATGTGAAGCTGAGGTGCTTATGTAACGGTCCTCCTCGAGCCGGCGCTAACAAGCACGCTAAAGTCATCAGTCTCTACAGCGTCAGTCGCTAGCGTGCCTCTTGAGATCAGGGGAGTGAGGTTTACATGCACAGCTCTTATTAGCTTTAGGAGCAGTGTTGGGGGAAACTCATTACAAGTAACTAGAGTTACGTAATCAGATTACTTTTACAAGTAACTAGTAAAGTAACACATTACCATTTCAATTTACAACAAAATATCTAAGTTACTTTTTCAAACAAGTAACGCTAGTTACTTTTTCACATTTATTGACTGACAGCTCTCCTGTCCCCGTGTTGAGAGAAATAAAGTGAGGAGGCGTGTGTGTGTGTGTCTGTGTGTGTGTGTAAACATGATGGTTGTTCTAGTTCTAGACTAAAGCCCAGTTTATACTTCTGCGTCGAGCTCTCGCCGTAGCTGGGTCGTAGGCTGTGTGTATGTAACAACGCGTCAGTTCTACGCGGACGCAAGCGCTGTGATTGGTCTGCTAGAACCCCTCCCTCAGGTTTCACATGCTCCCTCTTCATGCCAACGTGGACAACGACGCAGAAGTATAAATGAACGTGTAGCTTACAGCGTAGAGGCTCCGGTGCAGGTCCGACGCAGAACTATAAATCAGCCTTAAATGTGAACATGCTCGTCTCACTTGCACGAAAACATTCAGTATTCCTAAAAATGAATAGGAACAGTAAAATCCAATCTCAAAATTTTACACAAAACTTTTTTAATTAACTATATTAAATTACACAAATATACTTTATGTATTTAATCTCACTTTATTAACCAATGTCTTTGCTGCTGACCTTCAATTATCTAATTCAACCATACTAATAAGCAAAAATTACTTTAGATTAGAGTGTTGAACTTCCTTCTCCTGTTTTATATTGTTCTGTAATCCAGCACAGAACAGCAGCTGAAGGGTTTGTTTGAGCGGCGCCCTCTACTGTACAGGAGTAAATATGCATAAATATGCCAAAAATAGATCTTTTTTTGTTGTTATTAAAGAACAAGCAAGCAAGCCCATCCCAGGTGAGAAAAAGTAACACAAAAGTAATGTAACGCAATTAGACACTTTTTTTGGGAGTAAAGCAATATCGTAATGCATTACTTTTAAAAGTAACTTTCCCCAACACTGTTTAGGAGGGATTGTTCTGGATCTCAATCTCTCAGTGAACTGAAACAGTTCTTTCTGGGTTGAATAGTTTGCTGTAGAGAGAAGAACAGGATAACACATTTATATCCGTCTGATGTCCCAGAGAGGACAGGTGTTTCTGTAATTACAGAAGCACACATACAATCACACGAGATCTCATTCTGTCTCACATAACCTCACCACGAGACCCGAGAGACTCTCATCCGGGCCTCAGTTTCTGCTGAAGAACGAGTGAGCGTCCTACTTCAGCATCAGCAGAACCAGCACTGCGATACACAGAAGACACTCGAGGAACATGTCGAAGGCCTCATACTCCGCATCTCATCTCCCTCCTATTTCTGCTCTACAACACCAGCGTGATCAAACTCCTCATTCAGGATCTGCATATTAGATACTTTTATTTTGATCCTCTTTTGATTTGATAGATTTCCAGATATGAGGACAAATGTATATGCAGAGCCAGTGTTGTGGTAACGCATTACAAGTAACGTGCATTACTTAATCAGATTACTTTTTCATGTAACAAGTAAAGTAATGCATTAAAAGTAAGGTGCCGTACGTAATCAGATTACTTTTTTTGATATAGCGAGTAAATCATTACAAGTAACATGCATTATGTAATCAGATTACTTTTTTGATGTAACGAGTAAAGTAATGCATTACTTTATAAATGTATGCATTAATATTTGAGTTACTGCTTTAAAAAAGTAATGCACGTTACATTTTAGTTTAATTAAATTGCTTAAACATTTTTAAAGTACTGAATTAAAATTCTCTCACTTCTCCATAACGCAGTCACTTAGACACGAATGAGCGAACAGAGGAAAGAGTCAGGGAATATGTATTCAGAATAAAATACATTCTAAATGTGTTTCTAAAAGAAACTGAAGGTGTGTGTTATATAGACTGTGCTGTTGAATGCATCACAGCATCAAAGAGATCAAGCCTCAGCCAGGTGAGAAAAAGCAACACATTACTTTCCATAAAAAGTAATTAGTACCACAATATTGAAATGCATTACTTTTGCCCAACACTGTCCAGATCTCTGAGCTCTTTACAGGAATGCCAACAACATCCACCACAGCGGTCGACCTCAGAGGAAGACTGAAACCCTCAGAGTGCTGAAACCAAAACCATCAAGAGTGTTTAATCAAGCTCTACTCACACAGCTGACCATCAGCCGCCCAGATGCCGGATATACACGTCACAAGCATCTCCACATCACCCAGACCAGAGCTCCTCAACCCTTTTCACCCCATTTACCACAACAGCATTTAAAGGCCCGACACTCAGAGTTTCTGGACTATAAATATCAGCATCTAAGCTGAACGTTCTTCAGTGCTCCTGTGCTTTTTAACCAATGAATTTGCATGACCTTTACCAGTTTTTTATGATTTACTGGATGAGGACCAACAATTCTCAATGTCTATCTGATCAAATATTTCAGAGCAAAAATGTATATTCTGGTGACACTTTACAATAAGGTTCATTAGTTAACATTAGTTAATGTATTAACTAACATGAACTAACCATGAACAATACATTTGTTACTGTATTTGTTAATCTTTGTGCAGTTCATTATTAGTTCATGCTAACTAACGTTGTTAACTAATGTTAACTAATAAACCTGTTGCCTTTATTCTTTATAAAAAGGATTTTTAAGTCAAATCATCATTTCTACAGCGCTTTATACACTACAGATCGCTTCAGAGCAGCTTCACAGTCATAAACAGGAGAATAACAGAGTCCTGCATATCAGTGAACGTTAGACGTCTCTGAATTCTGACCTGCGTTGTTCTTCTCCATGTTCTCCTGACGGGACGGTCAAACACTCGTCCATGTGACCATGCAGCAGCCGCAGAACATCTCCACCAATCAGGAAGCCTGAAACACATTGCTGATTAAATGACCAGGAAGTGGAACGCAGTGTGACATTACAGTCACTCACTCACTCACTCACTCACACACACACACACACACACACACACACACACACACACACACACACACACACACACACACACACACACACACACACACTCTCTCTCACACAAACACACACACTCACTCACTCACTCACTCACACACTCACACACTCACTCACTCACTCACTCACTCACTCACTCACTCACACACACACACTCTCACACACACACACACACACACACACACACACACTCTCACACACACACACACACACCTTAGAAACATTGCTAAGCTACGTAATATGCTATCAGTTTCTGATGCAGAAAAGTTAGTTCATGCGTTCATGACCTCGAGACTAGATTACTGTAATGCTTTATTAGCTGGTTGTCCTGCATCCTCTATAAACAAGCTACAGTTAGTCCAAAATGCCGCCGCTAGAGTTCTTACTAGATCAAGAAAATATGATCATATAACACCAATTTTATCATCTCTACATTGGTTACCTATAAAGTTCCGTATTAATTACAAGGTATTGCTACTGACTTATAAAGCCCTAAACGGCTTAGCTCCAGTCTATTTAACGGATCTTCTATCGCCCTATAATCCATCGCGCTCTTTAAGGTCACTAAATTCGAGGCTTTTGGTCATACCTAGGATATCCAGGTCCACCAAAGGAGGGAGAGCATTTTCACATTTAGCTCCAAAACTCTGGAATAGTCTTCCTGATACTGTTCGTTGCTCAGACTCGCTCTCCCAGTTTAAAACTAGATTAAAGACGCATCTCTTCAGCCAGGCATTCATATAATACTTTTAATCTTACAGTTAAATCCGGTCTCTAGTTCATAAACGCCAGAGGAGAACTGGCCCCCGACTGAGCCTGGGTTCTCCCAAGGTGTTTTTTTTTCTCCATTAGGTCCTGATGGAGTTTTTCGGTTCCTTGCCACTGTTGCCTTTGGCTTGCTCAGTTGGGGATATTTGGGGATACTTAATTTAATTAATCAATCAACGATACTATTGATCAGCATTACCAAACGTGGACGTTTTACACTAGAAACAAACACTGATGTACTATTTTATTTAATACTGTGAAGCTGCTTTGATACAATCTGCATTGTGAAAAGCGCTATATAAATAAAGTTGACTTGACTTGACTTGACACACACACTCTCACTCACTCACACACACACACACACACACTCTCACTCACTCACTCACTCACTCACTCACTCACTCACTCACTCACTCACTCACACACACACACACACACACACACACACACACACACACACACACACACACACACACACACACACACACACACACACACACACACACACTCTCACTCACTCATACACTCACACACACACACACACTCCCTCACTCACACACACACACACTCACCCTGAGCCACTTCACTGCCGGAGCAGATCGGCGCGACGCTCCACAGTGTTTGCTGGAAAGCCGCATCCACATGTAAACTACCGTTACCGTACGACAAGTGCTGGAACAGAGATCAGAGCTGTCACTCAAACACTGAAGTGATTTAATAAGACAGAAGCACATCTAGCTGTTACTATTCTGAATGATGTCTGAAACTATATAACTAGAGTATACTACTGTATTATATTTCTGATGTTTATTGCCTCTTTAAAGGTGCAGTGTGTAATATTTAGGAGGATCTGTTGACACAAATGCAATATCATACACATAACGATGTCATCAGTGGTGTACAAAGACCTTACATAATGAAGCGTTATGTGTTTATTAGCTTAGAATGAGGTGTTTCTCTCTACACACACCGCGGGTCCGCTTACATCCACATGTTTCTACAGTGGCCCTGAGCGGACAAACACGTTTCGTCACTATGTTGTTCTTCGTGCAGAGAAGCTCGCTAAAGTCAGAGAATAAAACACTGACAATCAAGTAAACCTAATTTCTTAATGTTTATAAAGAAACCTCAGTGTTTAACTGGCTACTCTCTGCTGTCTCAGACGACGACATCACTTCCTGTCGGCCACCGTAACTTCTGTTGGTTGCAATTAGCAACCTCACCACTAGATGCCGCTAAAACTACACACTGCACCTTTAAGATGAACACTTATTGTATTCCTCATCCGTAAGTCACTTTGGATAAAAGTGTGTGCTAAATAAATCAATGTGCAGGAGATCCTGGACTGACATCAGACACATCAGGGTTTGATTGTGTTAAGCTCACCAGGTAACGCTCCGACGACACGCTGACCAGGATGAGATCGTCCCCCACGCGCACCTTCTCGCCCTCTGACCTCTGTTTGGACGCCGGGTGGATGGTCCACCAACACGCCTCACCTGCACACGCAACACGCGTGTCTTATAAATCTACAAGCATCCTTTACAGCTTCACATCATGAGTCAGAGAGCATGAGGAACATGCACACTGCACTAATATAGTGTTTGTTCAAAGTTATCTGGTCGTTAATAATGTTCTCAAAACATCAGCACAAGAAAATTATTTATACATCATTCATGGAACGTTTTAGTTGGACGTTCATCTGACGTTTTGTCACTACTATGTTACTACTTGTTCCAGAACGTTCAGAGAACATTCAAAAGTAACGTTCCCATAAAGTTAGAAGTTCGTTTTTACAAGAAAATACTGTTTTAGTCTTTCTAGTTCAACATTTCACTTATGATTCAGTGTGTTACTTGCCATTTATTTGTAATTTTGAGAAGTTTACTGGCAATTTTTGAGTGAAGATTGTTTTAAACCCTCAACCTCTCTGTGTTCTGTTTTAACTCTTGGGTCTGCTTTTCGTTCCCATGATTCCCTTCAGTCTGACAGTGAGAATCATTCATGATAATAAAAATAATGTCACACTGCAACAAAACAAACGCCTAACGTTCCTGAGAACAGGCTTCATTCTCATTGTTTTTATTCCTTTCTCCTGATTTTGTGATTAAATATGACCAGCACATGTTCCTGAGAAAAATGACTTTTATCTGTAAACAGGAAGTGACATCACCTGTTGTGTCTTCCTGAAGCCCCACATCAAAAGCCAGTTTGTCAGTGGACGAGCGAGCCGTAGACAGACAGCACAGATACTGGAGAGAGAAACACATCAACACATGAACCTCACACACACACACACACACACACACACACACACGTGACGTGTCATCAGAGTAACACACACCATCCCGCTGTAAGAGTGTCTCAGTAAGACCGCGTGACCGTAGAGCAGCGTCCGGTGACCTCCGCCCTGCGCCGTCTGAAACACACACACACACACACACACACACACACACACACACACACACACACACACACACACACACACACACACACACACACACACACACACACAGCATTGATCACTGATACAAACTCATGACTGTTCAGTTCACAGCAGAATCACAAAACAACCCTAAACAAACACACACATACATACACTAATATACACACAAAAATATTTTTTATCTAATTATAATATTTATATACACTATATTTAATAGGATATTTATAAAACTCATTTTAAAACATTTGTATATACAGTAAAAGGACACATATTGCAATTTACAATGCCATAAAAGAACAAAGAATCCCGACAGATCAGAGTGTTTTTCCATGGTGAGGGCTGATGTTCCTGGGAATCAGCACTTCCTGTGTGTGTGTGTGTGTGTGTGTGTGTGTTAATGGCTCTCTTAAGGCTGCGAGTGTGTGTGTGTCAGGTAATGGCTGCAGTAATGCTTCAGGACAGGAAGAACAGGACCTTTATTTTCTCATTAGACTCACTTCAGTGCTCACTCTCGCCTCACTGGAATTAGCTCACAGTACAGCTACATTACACTACATCACATGACTGTGATGACAGGACGCACAACAACAACAGGGACGCACACACACACACACACACACACACAGACTCCTACCTTCATCATGAATTTCTGTGGCCCATAAGAAGAAAAAAAGGCACAGTTAATGACACATAGAAGCTCATCTGCATCATGAATCTACAGCCGCACGATGCTCTGATCGATAACCACACTAACATACAGGAGTATGCAGTATGAACTACAACATCAAATACTCTATCCCACAATGCAACGTGCTCGATATACAGGAAGTCATATCAGCTGTCTTATTTGATTTGAAAATGCTTTTTATCTCCAGGTAACTGATGTCATCATTGATGAGGTCATGTGACAGTGTAACACACTACAGTTTGAAGTGTTGCATACTGCATACTGTTGAAAACAGCACTCGGAGTTCAGAGTCAGTCACATGATCTAATACTTTCCTGATCAAATGAAGCTCTCAAACACAAATCTAAATGAGGAAGAAGAAAGTAAGCGCACTCTATAATCACTGAAATAAACGTTCTTCAATCATTAAATATTGAAGGAGATGGAAATGTATCTTGATTGAAGAATGTTTTATATATTTGTACTGGAAAACAAGACCAACACACTGAGGAAGAACAGTGTTGAAGGACGGTTCATGTGAACATGAGAAACACCTTCCTGTTGTTCAAACACGCGCGACTGTCGTTCTTCAGCTGAGCAGCGTGGACATTCTGCTACACGTCTGCGTTAGTGTTTCACAGCAGAACGAACGTCATACGGGTTTGAATCGCATGTATTAGAGTAAATTATTCTCAGTTCAGTCTGAGCCGTTCCTTTCATGAAGGCAGAACCCAAAAGAGCCCAATGGGGTGAAACTATGACAAGAAGAGTCAAATAAAACATGCGGAGTGTTTGGATATGAGGAACATGCTGATCTCAGATCATGTGCACGACACCCATGCAGCAGTAACGTATATACGTGTGTGTGTGTGTGAGAGTGCATGTGCGCGTGTGAGTGTGTGTGTGAATGCATCTGAAATTGTGTACGCACGTGTGTGTGTGTGTGTGTGTGTGTGTGTGTGTGTGAGCATATGCATGGGTCTGTGAGTAAGTCTGTGAGTAAGTGTGTGTGTGTGTGTGTGTGTGAATGCATCTGAGATTGTGTACGCACGTGTGTGTGTGTGTGTGTGTGTGTGTGTGTGTGTGTGTGTGTGTGTGAGAGCATATGCATGGGTCTGTGAGTGAGTGTGTGTGTGTGTGTGTGAGTGAGTGCATGTGCGCGTGTGTGTGTATGTGAATGCATCTGAAATTGTGTACGCACGTGTGTGTGTGTGTGTGTGTGTGTGTGTGAGCATATGCATGGGTCTGTGAGTAAGTGTGTGTGTGTGTGTGTGTGTGTGAATGCATCTGAGATTGTGTACGCACGTGTGTGTGTGTGTGTGTGTGTGTGAGAGCATATGCATGGGTCTGTGAGTGAGTGTGTGTGTGTGTGTGTGTGTGTGTGTGTGTGTGTGTGTGTGTGTGTGTGTGTGTGTGTGTGTGTGTGAGTGAAAGTCTATGCGTGTGTGTGAGTGTGCAAGTGTGTATGCCTGAGTGTGTGTGTGAATGTGTCTGAGAGAGTGTGCGCATGTGTTTGAGTGTGTATGCAAGAGTGTGTATGCAAGTGTGTGTATGCAAGTGTGTGTGTGTGTGTGTGTGTGTGTGTGTGTGTGTGTGTGTGAGAGAGCATATGCATGGGTCTGTGAGTGTGAGTGTGTGTGTGTGTGTGAGTGAGTGTCTATGCGTGTGTGTGTGTGTGTGTGTGAGTGTGCAAGTGTGATGCCTGAGTGTGTGTGTGTGTGTGTGTGTGTGTGTGTGTGAGAGAGCATATGCATGGGTCTGTGAGTGTGCGTGTGTGTGTGTGTGTGTGTGTGTGTGTGTGTGTGTGTGTGATTGTGTCTGAGAGAGTGTGTCCATGTGTTTGAGTGTGTATGCAAGAGTGTGTATGCAAGTGTGTGTATGCAAGTGTGTGTGTGTGTGTGTGTGTGTGTCTGTGTGTGTGTGAGTGTGCGTGCGTGCGTGTGTGTGTGCGCGAGCGTGCGTGAGTGTGAATCCACGTACCCATTTCTCCATGTCTATGAGCTGTGGAGTGATGGAAACACAACAGAAAGAAAAGAAAGGAAATATCATGCTTCCATCATCATGAAGAAACACATCAGGCTCCTTCATTTCAGCAGAGGATTATGGGAAATCTCCAGCTTCCTTAATTATTTATTATTAATTCTGTTCCACACTCAACCCAAAACCACCACTATTCTGCATAAAGAAACCCTGTGGGGTCATCAGAGGTCGTGAGGTCAACAGGAGGTCACCTCAGGGCCGCCTCTGCTCGTCAATGAACGGAACCGTGATGTGGATGTTTTATTTAGCGTTGAAAGGCTTTTTTGTTTTTAGTCACAAAAACAAAAGATAAAACATCATTTCCTGCAGCATGATCACATGATTAGAGTCAAATTAATTATTAGATCATTAACAAATGAGTCACAGCTGGAATGAGAAGGAAACAGAAGATAGAAGATGAACCTCCGATCGCATGATCCAAACACGTCTGAAGGAATGTTACACTGATGTCTATATAATCCTGTGTGCGGATGATCCCGGTTTAGTCTCAGTGAGGCTAGTGTGTTTTATTAACTCATCAATCCAGAGTGAGATCTGAGAGATCTGAGGAATTTTAGTCAATAATGATTCACATTTCAGTTTGTTTCTCATAAAAACATCACATGACTTCAGCATCTGGAATCTTCATGAGACTGGGTGTTTCTGTCCCTTCTGTTGTTGGGAAGAGCAGCGTGAGTTAATTATGTGTATTTCTGGCTGAAGTGTGCCACTGCTGCTGTTATCTTGAAGCAGTCACACTATAAAACGAATATAAATGTTAAAGGTGTTTAGATCTCAAATCTCTCTGTAAATCTTCTGATCAGTCTCGTCTCAGATGTTGATGTGAACGTTCATTTAATGTTAATGGTGTGTGTGTGTGTGTGTGTGTGTGTTTTGGTGCAGTCTGCCCAGCCCTCCTAAATAGAGAGGAATCTCACTCACACACACACACACACACACTGAGTAGGACTAAACTCATCCACACATCAGACTTCTATAAATGCGACTGACATCACATCCTCTGCTCGCCTGCAAATGTGATCTTGCCAACTGGACCTGAAAGAGAACCGTCACCATTAAAGAGTGAGTCAGAGAGAGAGCAGCGATTGGTTTTGATCTTCCTTTTCCTCCTCCACATGTAACGCTTGTTCACGCGCAGTGAGACACTTCTGCATCGCCAGCATCCATCTGTGTCTCTCTCCCTCTTTCTCACACACACTCTCTCTCTCTCTCTCTCTCTCTCACACCCACTGCATCTCACTGCTGCACTCAGCATTTACTCCTCCAGATCTCTGCTTTAATCCTGCACTGCTCCTCACACACACGCACAGAAACACACACACACTCACTCACCCCTTCCTCTCGCTCCTCACACACTCCTCACACACTCACACACACACTCACTCACACACTCACCCCTTCCAATCACTCACTCACACACACATTCACTCACCCCTTCTGCTCACTCACTCACACACACTCACTCACACACAAACACACACACACTCACTCACTCACTCACACACAAACTCACTCTTCCCTTCCACTCGTTCCTCACACACTCACTCACATACACATACACTCACACACTCACTCACACAAACACTCACACAAACACTCACACACTCACTCACACAAACACTCACACAAACACTCACACACTCACTCACACAAACACTCACACACTCACTCACACAAACACTCACACACTCACTCACACAAACACTCACACACTCACTCACTCACTCACTCACTCACTCACTCACTCTCTCTCTCTCACTCATTCACTCACTCACACACACACTCATTCACACAAACACTCACACAAACACACACACACACTCACACACACTCACACACACTCACACACACTCACACAAACACTCACACACTCACACAAACACTCACACACTCACTCACTCACTCACTCACTCACTCTCTCTCTCTCTCTCACTCATTCACTCACTCACACACTCATTCACACAAACACTCACACAAACACACAAACACTCACACACTCTCTCACTCACTCACTCACTCACTCACTCACTCACTCATCCCTTCCACTCGCTCCTCACACACTCACTCACATACACTCACACACTCATTCTCTCACTCACTCATTCACTCACTCACACAAACACTCACACACTCACTCACACAAACACTCACTCACTCACTCACTCACTCACACAAACACTCACACACTCACTCACTCACACAAACACTCACACAAACACTCACACAAACACTCACACTCACTCACACAAACACTCACACACTCACTCACACAAACACTCACACAAACACTCACACACTCACTCACACAAACACTCACACAAACACACACACACTCACACACACTCACTCACACAAACACTCACACAAACACACACTCACTCACACAAACACTCACACACTCACTCACTCACTCACTCACTCACTCTCTCTCTCTCACTCATTCACTCACTCACACACTCATTCACACAAACACTCACACAAACACACAAACACTCACACACTCTCTCACTCACTCACTCACTCACTCACTCACTCACTCTCTCTCACTCATTCACACAAACACTCACACAAACACACAAACACTAACACACTCTCTCACTCACTCACTCACTCACTCACTCACTCACTCACTCACTCTCTCTCTCTCACTCATTCACTCACTCACACAAACACTCACACACTCTCTCTCTCACTCATTCACTCACTCACACAAACATTCACACACTCACTCACACACACACTCACACACACTCACCCCTTCCGCTCGCTCCTCAGTGTTGGCCAGCATCTCCTGCAGAGCTCGCACCGACAGCGACTGCTCCAGCACAAACGTGCAGATGGACAGATCCGGGGGAACGTTCTGGAAAACACGTCATTAGGTCATTAGGTCATTAAGGTCATTTAGGTGAAGGTCACATTTACAGAAACTCAGAGGATTCCGGCTGCTCTGACGGGTAAAGACCTAAAAAGGTTCAAAACTTCATTGAAACCTGCAAAATCATGTCAGTTCATGAGCATCTTGAGTCGACATGTTCTGATCAGTATTAAAATAGAGAGTGTTTCCACATGACCTTAATCAGTCTAAGAACAGGGTCAGTCAAAGGTCATGGTCTGAGCTGAGATGATGAGCGAGAGCAGAACTGAAGCTCGCTGTATCTCAGGAGGAGTGTTTATGAGGGAGATGATTAAACAGACACACTCAGCTCCATCAGTGCAGGACAGTCTCAAACACACCTGATACACACACTGGTGACTGCACATGCTTTTAATAATTATTACCTACAAAAAACTGTTTTAATGATTTTCATTAACATTCATACTTCTTATAATATTTTAGTCAAGTCACGTGTATTTATTATTTTTATAACTTTCACGCTTGTCAAACTGTCCTATGGAGGCTTATTTCGCCACTGAATAAAATATAAAAAAGGTAATTGCGACTTTTTCTCACAATTCCGACTTTTTTTTCTCATAAAGTCTGAATTCCGAGAAAAAAAGTCAGAATTGCAAGGAAAAAGTTTCCGCCACTTGAATCTCTGGAATGTCAGAGTTATTGCAATAGTCATTGTGAGTTTTGTTGGTGCAGTGTAATAACGATCTGCCTGAGGTATAAGAGTCGTACCTTTGAGTTGGACGTGGACTCGAGGAAGCAGAGTCTGTTCCCGAAGCCCTCAGCAGCCAGACACAGCTTCTGCTGCTCCTTATGGAGGAGGGTGGAGCACTGGAGGACCACCTCATCATCCTGAACACACAACAACACACAACACCTCATCATCATCCTGAACACACAACACAACACCTCATCATCCTGAACACACAACACCTCATCATCATCCTGAACACACAACACCTCATCATCATCCTGAACACACAACACAACAACACAACACCTCATCATCCAGACACAGCTTCTGCTGCTCCTTATGGAGGAGGGTGGAGCACTGGAGGACCACCTCATCATCCTGAACACACAACAACACACAACACCTCATCATCATCCTGAACACACAACACAACACCTCATCATCCTGAACACACAACACCTCATCATCATCCTGAACACACAACACCTCATCATCATCCTGAACACACAACACAACAACACAACACCTCATCATCCAGACACAGCTTCTGCTGCTCCTTATGGAGGAGGGTGGAGCACTGGAGGACCACCTCATCATCCTGAACACACAACACCTCATCATCCTGAACACACAACACAACACAACACCTCATCATCCTGAACACACAACACACACAACACACCACCTCATCATCCTGAACACACAACACACACAACACACCACCTCATCATCCTGAACACACAACAGTACATAACACCTCATCATCCAGACACAGCTTCTGCTGCTCCTTATGGAGGAGGGTGGAGCACTGGAGGACCACCTCATCATCCTGAACACACAACACACACAACACAACACCTCATCATCCTGAACACACAACACAACACACAACACCTCATCATCCTGAACACACAACAACACAACACCTCATCATCTAGACACAGCTTCTGCTGCTCCTTATGGAGGAGGGTGGAGCACTGGAGGACCACCTCATCATCCTGAACACACAACACAACACAACACCTCATCATCCTGAACACACAACAACACAACACAACACCTCATCATCTAGACACAGCTTCTGCTGCTCCTTATGGAGGAGGGTGGAGCACTGGAGGATCACCTCATCATCCTGAACACACAACACAACACCTCATCATCATCCTGAACACACAACACACAACACAACACCTCATCATCCTGAACACACAACAACACAACACAACACCTCATCATCCTGAACACACAACACACAACACAACACCTCATCATCCAGACACAGCTTCTGCTGCTCCTTATGGAGGAGGGTGGAGCACTGGAGGACCACCTCATCATCCTGAACACACAACACAACACCTCATCATCCTGAACACACAACACCTCATCATCCTGAACACACAACACACACAACACACCACCTCATCATCCTGAACACACAACACACCACCTCATCATCCTGAACACACAACACACACAACACACCACCTCATCATCCTGAACACACAACACAACACCTCATCATCCTGAACACACAACAACACACAACACACCACCTCATCATCTAGACACAGCTTCTGCTGCTCCTTATGGAGGAGGGTGGAGCACTGGAGGACCACCTCATCATCCTGAACACACAACACAACACAACACCTCATCATCCTGAACACACAACAACACAACACCTCATCATCCTGAACACACAACACCTCATCATCCTGAACACACAACACACACAACACCTCATCATCCTGAACACACAACACAACCTCATCATCCTGAACACACAACACCTCATCATCCTGAACACACAACACCTCATCATCCTGAACACACAACACACACAACACCTCATCATCCTGAACACACAACACACACAACACCTCATCATCCTGAACACACAACACCTCATCATCCAGAAAACACAACACACACAACACCTCATCATCCTGAACACACAACACAACACACAACACCTCATCATCCTGAACACACAACAACACAACACCTCATCATCTAGACACAGCTTCTGCTGCTCCTTATGGAGGAGGGTGGAGCACTGGAGGACCACCTCATCATCCTGAACACACAACACAACACCTCATCATCCTGAACACACAACACAACACAACACCTCATCATCCAGACACAGCTTCTGCTGCTCCTTATGGAGGAGGGTGGAGCACTGGAGGACCACCTCATCATCCTGAACACACAACACAACACAACACCTCATCATCCTGAACACACAACAACACAACACAACACCTCATCATCCAGACACAGCTTCTGCTGCTCCTTATGGAGGAGGGTGGAGCACTGGAGGACCACCTCATCATCCTGAACACACAACACAACACCTCATCATCCTGAACACACAACACCTCATCATCCTGAACACACAACACACACAACACACCACCTCATCATCCTGAACACACAACACACCACCTCATCATCCTGAACACACAACACACACAACACACCACCTCATCATCCTGAACACACAACACAACACCTCATCATCCTGAACACACAACAACACACAACACACCACCTCATCATCTAGACACAGCTTCTGCTGCTCCTTATGGAGGAGGGTGGAGCACTGGAGGACCACCTCATCATCCTGAACACACAACACAACACCTCATCATCCTGAACACACAACAACACAACACCTCATCATCCTGAACACACAACACCTCATCATCCTGAACACACAACACACACAACACCTCATCATCCTGAACACACAACACAACCTCATCATCCTGAACACACAACACCTCATCATCCTGAACACACAACACCTCATCATCCTGAACACACAACACACACAACACCTCATCATCCTGAACACACAACACACACAACACCTCATCATCCTGAACACACAACACCTCATCATCCAGAAAACACAACACACACAACACCTCATCATCCTGAACACACAACACCTCATCATCCTGAACACACAACACACACAACACCTCATCATCCTGAACACACAAAACCTTATCATCCTGAACACACAACACCTCATCATCCTGAACACACAACACACACAACACCTCATCATCCTGAACACACAAAACCTTATCATCCTGAACACACAAAACCTCATCATCCTGAACACACAACACCTCATCATCCTGAACACACAACACACACAACACCTCATCATCCTGAACACACAACACACACAACACCTCATCATCCTGAACACACAACACAACACCTCATCATCCTGAACACACAACACAACACAACACCTCATCATCCAGACACAGCTTCTGCTGCTCCTTATGGAGGAGGGTGGAGCACTGGAGGACCACCTCATCATCCTGAACACACAACACAACACAACACCTCATCATCCTGAACACACAACAACACAACACAACACCTCATCATCCAGACACAGCTTCTGCTGCTCCTTATGGAGGAGGGTGGAGCACTGGAGGACCACCTCATCATCCTGAACACACAACACAACACCTCATCATCCTGAACACACAACACCTCATCATCCTGAACACACAACACACACAACACACCACCTCATCATCCTGAACACACAACACACCACCTCATCATCCTGAACACACAACACACACAACACACCACCTCATCATCCTGAACACACAACACAACACCTCATCATCCTGAACACACAACAACACACAACACACCACCTCATCATCTAGACACAGCTTCTGCTGCTCCTTATGGAGGAGGGTGGAGCACTGGAGGACCACCTCATCATCCTGAACACACAACACAACACCTCATCATCCTGAACACACAACAACACAACACCTCATCATCCTGAACACACAACACCTCATCATCCTGAACACACAACACACACAACACCTCATCATCCTGAACACACAACACAACCTCATCATCCTGAACACACAACACCTCATCATCCTGAACACACAACACCTCATCATCCTGAACACACAACACACACAACACCTCATCATCCTGAACACACAACACACACAACACCTCATCATCCTGAACACACAACACCTCATCATCCAGAAAACACAACACACACAACACCTCATCATCCTGAACACACAACACCTCATCATCCTGAACACACAACACACACAACACCTCATCATCCTGAACACACAAAACCTTATCATCCTGAACACACAACACCTCATCATCCTGAACACACAACACACACAACACCTCATCATCCTGAACACACAAAACCTTATCATCCTGAACACACAAAACCTCATCATCCTGAACACACAACACCTCATCATCCTGAACACACAACACACACAACACCTCATCATCCTGAACACACAACACACACAACACCTCATCATCCTGAACACACAACACAACACAACACCTCATCATCCTGAACACACAACAACACAACACCTCATCATCCTGAACACACAACACCTCATCATCCTGAACACACAACACACACAACACCTCATCATCCTGAACACACAACACAACCTCATCATCCTGAACACACAACACCTCATCATCCTGAACACACAACACCTCATCATCCTGAACACACAACACACACAACACCTCATCATCCTGAACACACAACACACACAACACCTCATCATCCTGAACACACAACACCTCATCATCCAGAAAACACAACACACACAACACCTCATCATCCTGAACACACAACACCTCATCATCCTGAACACACAACACACACAACACCTCATCATCCTGAACACACAAAACCTCATCATCCTGAACACACAACACCTCATCATCCTGAACACACAACACACACAACACCTCATCATCCTGAACACACAAAACCTTATCATCCTGAACACACAAAACCTCATCATCCTGAACACACAACACCTCATCATCCTGAACACACAACACACACAACACCTCATCATCCTGAACACACAACACACACAACACCTCATCATCCTGAACACACAACACACACAACACCTCATCATCCTGAACACACAACACCTCATCATCCAGAAAACACAACACACACAACACACCACCTCATCATCCTGAACACACAACACCTCATCATCCAGAAAACACAACACACACAACACCTCATAATCCTGAACACACAAAACCTCATCATCCTGAACACACAAAACCTCATCATCCTGAACACACAACACCTCATCATCCTGAACACACAACACACACAACACCTCATCATCCTGAACACACAAAACCTCATCATCCTGAACACACAACACCTCATCATCCAGAAAACACAACACACACAACACCTCATCATCCTGAACACACAAAACCTCATCATCCTGAACACACAAAACCTCATCATCCTGAACACACAACACACACAACACCTCATCATCCTGAACACACAACACACACAACACCTCATCATCCTGAACACACAACACCTCATCATCCAGAAAACACAACACACACAACACCTCATCATCCTGAACACACAAACACAACCTCATCATCCTGAACACACAACACCTCATCATCCTGAACACACAACATGACACAGCAGGAGAACTTCACAACTTGCCACTGCAGATACAGGCAGTACTGTGGGAGAACACCATGCGTGTGTGTGTGTGTGAGTGTGTGTAAGTCTCTCCACCTACACTCACATTCACTGCACACACACTGAAATACTAGTAAATCTCAACATGACACGTGGAACCAGTGATGTGACAGCATCAACAGACAGTCGTCAGTCTGAACATGTACAGCTGCAGTGACAAAGATTCAAACACACAACACCATCATCATCATCATCATTTTCATCATGAGAACACACACACTCAACAGGTGACTGCATTAATCCACACACTTCCATCTCACACTCACTGAAGATTCAATGTCATGAAGCTCAGAATCCATCAACATAAAACTCCCTGAGCTCTTCTCCCTGTTAGAAGAAGAGTTCACTACAACATCTACAGACAATCTGTCTTTTCTTCTTTTTTTATCTTTTACATTTCTTATATGGTATCATTATGTTTATAATTTTTTTAATTACATGGAATTTAACTCTTTATTCTCTAGATCTATATCTGTATTAGCCATAAAATCAATCCACCACAATAACCAATAACAACACATGAATTCTGCATTAGCTGATGCACACACACACACACACACACACACACACACACACACACACACAGTCTGATCAGATTAACACACTTTCCATGAACACACACTCATATCAAGGTTACTCCATCTTAATGTAATAGGATTAGTCTCCATTGTGTGTGTGTGTGTGTGTGTCTTTCTTAGATCAATATGCCTATACAAACAATAATAATAATAATGAAATAAATGTCTCTTATTTATTAAATAATAAAAAATATAAGAAAATATATTACTTTATATTTTATTATATTTAATATTATATTTCAATAAAGAAATATATTACAATAACACTATATTATTGCACTGTAAAAAATCAAGCATATCATATTTTGTTTTACAGAACAACAGTAAAATTACAGTACTAATATTTATGAAATCTTAATTTCAATGCTTTCAAACATTCAACCACAGAGCTTTTATTTTGGTGGTAAATGTCAGAAAGACCTTAAAGCTTGTCTTTGGTTGACAAACAACAAAAGAGTGTCTGTAAACAACATATTTATAAACAATTCTTATGACAAATTGGGGAAGATGTTTGGGAAGATGCACATTATAAGTGTCCTAAAATCCCAGACTTGCCGAGATAAAGATTGTGTGGAGAAGCATTTACTGCAAACTGAGCCGCTCTTTAGCAGAGAGTATGCTTCAACACCGTTTCATAAACCCCTGTATACCGTTACACCATTTCATATACTCATATACGTAACACGTTTCATATATACCGTAACACCATTTCAAATACTCATACCGTAACACCATTTCATATACTCATATATACCGTAACACCGTTTCATATACTCATATATACCGTAACACTATTTCATATACTCATACCGTAACACCATTTCATATACTCATATACGTAACACGTTTCATATATACCGTAACACCATTTCAAATACTCATACCGTAACACCATTTCATATACTCATATATACCGTAACACCGTTTCATATACTCATATATACCGTAACACCGTTTCATATACTCATACCGTAACACCATTTCATATACTCATATACGTAACACGTTTCATATATACCGTAACACCATTTCAAATACTCATACCGTAACACCATTTCATATACTCATATATACCGTAACACCATTTCATATACTCATATATACCGTAACACCGTTTCATATACTCATATATACCGTAACACCGTTTCATATACTCATACCGTAACACCATTTCATATACTCATATACGTAACACGTTTCATATATACCGTAACACCATTTCAAATACTCATACCGTAACACCATTTCAAATACTCATACCGTAACACCATTTCAAATACTCATACCGTAACACCATTTCATATACTCATATATACCGTAACACCGTTTCATAAACCCCTGTATACCGTTACACCATTTCATATACTCATATATACCGTAACACTATTTCATATACTCATATATACCGTAACACCGTTTCATATACTCATACCGTAACACCATTTCATATACTCATATACGTAACACGTTTCATATATACCGTAACACCATTTCAAATACTCATACCGTAACACCATTTCATATACTCATATATACCGTAACACCGTTTCATATACTCATATATACCGTAACACCGTTTCATATACTCATACCGTAACACCGTTTCATATACTCATACCGTAACACCATTTCATATACTCATATACGTAACACGTTTCATATATACCGTAACACCATTTCATATACTCATACCGTAACACCATTTCATATACTCATATACGTAACACGTTTCATATATACCGTAACACCATTTCAAATACTCATACCGTAACACCATTTTAAATACTCATACCGTAACACCATTTCAAATACTCATACCGTAACACCATTTCAAATACTCATACCGTAACACCATTTCATATACTCATATATACCGTAACACCGTTTCATATGCTCATTAGGGCTGGTCCGAATACCATTTTTTGAGCTTCGAAGCTTCGGTAGTAATGAACATCGAATATTCGAAGCTTCGGAGAGAGGGGGCTGAACATATTCTTCTCTCTAATAAAGGCAGGAATCTCTGTGTGCCTGTATGTCCGTTTGCATTTTGATTATTTCGAGAACCGTCAACTTCACAAGGGAGTGCATGCAGTGTCGTATTTGGTGCAATATAGATGGACACGCGAGATGCGACACATTCAGAATTAATAAACTTTTAGTAAACTACAGAACAGCGCGAGCGGGAAACGGCGCACCTCACGCGGGTAGGGCTTATGCTCCGAGAACGGACACTGCACTAGTGATATTAAACACACACACACAGGTCTGTTAACTTAAGCAATACTTTTAATATTAGACTATGGTAGTCTAATATTTTTCTGACTAACAAATTACTGACACAGTAAAGGATAGATTTAAATAAAGAAAAACGAAATTCAAATAAAGAAAAAACGAAATTTAAAAAACTGAAATTTAAATAAAGAAAAACAAAATTTAAATAAAGAAAAACAAAATTTAAATAAAGAAAAATAAAATTTAAATAAAGAAAAAACGAAATTTAAAATAAAGAAAAACGAAATTTAAATAAAGAAAAACGAAATTAAGTTAAATTAAAAACGAGATTAATTTAGATTGATAATAACGGGTAAAAAGACTAATACATTTTGTTTATATTATTCTATTTTCCACAATGTCAAAGCAACGCAGCTCTAGCCAGAGAACAGTCCAGGTGCTGGAACACTGAGGCGTCGGTTCTATTTCTAGCATGCACGTTTTCCGCGTGGCTCGAGCTGCGTGTCTCACGCAGGCAGTGTGCAAACTCAAACCTGTTAACATGGGAGCCGAAATAAAAACGGACATGCCACGCAGCCAGTGTGTCGCCGGCCTTATTTAAGCGCGAATGAGAACAGTTTCGCAGGGGATCCCAGATGTGCCAAAAAAAATAATAAAAAACGAATATTCGAATGTCAAATTTTCAAATCGAATACCAACCCACCGAACGAATATTTGAATATTCGGGTCCAGTCCTTATACTCATATATAACGTAACACCATTTCATATACTCATATACATAACACGTTCCATATATACCGTAACACTGTTTCATATACTCTTATATACCGTAACACTGTTTCATATACTCATACTGTAACAGTTTCATATACTCACCAGGGCTGATTTTTACTTGCATTTGACGCTTGACGAGTGTTCATTTTAGCGAATGATTGCAATTAAAGCACATGGTTTACTTCTATGATACATCATCATGTTGTTCAGAAGCAGATCACATGAGGCACGGCAACACACCTATGACATGATGGACGTCTTCTAATGGCTCGTAATAAAGTGTCTGTATCACTACACACATCACAACACAACTAACATCACATCACGAGCGCTGGAGACCTTCCTACAGACACACGAGTTACACGAGTCAAAGATACACACAACAACACCAATCATCAGGTCATTCAATCAGACTGACATCATCACTGCACATGACCTATGATACCAATCACAATTGAGCAAATCAACAAGCTGTCTGTGTACATCCAGCTCAACACTGGCACAGTTATTGAACTCAACTGAATCAACACTGAACTGAATTGATCTGAATAATGACTTGTCTTCTGTAGAGCAGAATCTGAATTTGTCTCATATTTGCTGAAGTTTGCATCATTGATTCTGTTATTTTCCAGTTTATTAATTTGAAGCTGCTTTGAAACAATCTGTATTGTACAAAACGCTATAGAAATAAAGCTGACTGGACTTTCTCCATCACGCGTGTGTATTGTTATTGGCTTGATTAAGGTCAGTGGATGATTACAGCTCAATTAAATATTCACTGTCCTTGATGAAGTCACCAATTAAACTTTGAATATAACAAAACAACAAGAAGACTCATGAATCTCAGAGTCAGATGACACAAGAGCGCCTGATTTGTCCTGTTCAGTGTCGTGATCGATTACGAGACGCGTGACAATCCCTATAGTGTCGTATATCGAGTGAAACGCTTCAGGAACAAGAACAAATGTGGGCGGGGCTTGATTGTGTCTGTGGGGAATTGATTGGATGGTTGTGGTTTGCTATTGGCTGATCTCATGTGAGTGACAGGTTATAGCCCCGCCCTCATCATCAGAGAAGAGAAGAGATGCTGCAAGAGGAACTTATTCTGATTCAACATTATTAAAACAATAATGATGATGTGCACTCATAAATCATTTATAATAAACACTTCAATATTCCATAAAAAACAAGAATTGTCAGCTTTGATTTCATGGGGACATTAAGTGGCTCTTCCAAATATAAATGCTGTAACTGTGAACGAAGCCTTTAATCAAGATACGCTGTAAAACAGTGATGGAGAAATGACGACACACACACAATAAACGAATGTGTTCTGACAAGAAATATCACACACACACACAGTTCTTCATTAATATTGTATGTGGCTCCATCTGCCTATTGTCGTTCTGTAGAAAACAAATGCCTGTGGCCTCCAGCAGCATCAACACACACACACACACTCTCTCTCTCTCTCGCACACACACACACGTGATCTGTGAATTAGATCCTGCGGTGAACATGTTGAATGACCTGAGAACAAAAGTCACACAGAATGAGGAAGATTACATGTCTGTAAATAACACACAAAACAAACGGTCACACGGCATGATGGGTATTTGTGCAGGGTGTGTCTGTGAATTAAGATACTGTCTCTTTAAGAGCAGAAAATGTGACGGTGCAGTTCACATGAGTTTTACAGTATCTGTGAGCGTGTGTGTGCATGTTGCTGTATGTCTCATCAGAGGAACAAACCGCACAGATGGCAACACACACAGTCTCAGCAGAGAGTAACACACACACACACACACACACACACACACACACACACACCTCCTGTCACATTATCTCTGTTTGGGTCGACATGCACATTCACAAATGCTGCTAGATAGAGAACACCAGTAAACACACACTCTCTTCAACAGCATGATGAGTGTGTGATGATGGACATCTCATCATGAGTGTGAACAGCAGTGCTCAGGTGTGGCGCGGGTGCAGGTTACATTGAACACATAAGAACAACCTGAGGCTGAAGAACATGGACAGGTGTGGCTCGTTTCACTCACAGGAGAAACACAACAGTCTGACACACACACACACACACACACACACACACACACACACACAGTCTGACTGATGCTAGAGCTGCACAATCTGGGGAAAAAACATCAAAATGTGTTTTTATATAAAAATTGCGGTTCCAATTTAATATGCAATTTAAACATTTTTAGGTTTGCTGTGCTTGTTTGTAGGACTGCACAATTTGAGCAAAATTGTGATTATATATTAATATGGCTATAAAATAATAATAATAATGATAATTAATATTAGTATTATTACTCAATTATAAGAAAAACTCAATTCATATTAGTATTACTAAATCAAATATAAAAATTACTAAATAAGAAATATTACTAATACTATTGCACACATTTTTACAAAATTAAAGTTTAACAAAAATAATATAATAATGTATTTATAATATCTCATTTATTTGAAGAAAAGTTGGGATATTTTGTCAAATGCAATGAAGTCAAGAATCTGTTATTGGTTAATCCTCTTGAATCTTTATTTAACTGATAAAAATACAAAGAAAAGATTTCCAATGTTTTCACTGACAAACTTAATTGTATTTTGCAAATATAAACAGATTTTGATGTTGATGTCTGCAACACACTCCTAACGAGTTGGACAGAGGCATGATTCCCACTGTCACATCACCTCTCCGTTTAATTACACTTTCTAATCCTTTGGAAATTGAGGATTGTAATTGTTGCAGTTTTGCAAGTGGGATTTGAACCCAATGTCTCCTGATATGAGACCTCTGCTCAACAGCCTGTGGTCGTCTGCTTCTCCTCTTCATGATGGGCCGTACATATTCAGTAAGACAGATCTGGACCGCAGGAACACTGAGGAATGAGGCCTGGCATTGTCTCGCTTCCCAGGAAAGATGTCCTCTTCATGGCAGTTTATATCTCTGTACAATCCCAGGATATTCCTTCCCAGTAATGCACATCACCCATCTCGTCTGCACCATCGCTGATGAGAGTCTGGATGGTCCTGTTCATCACGGACTCATCTGAGCACAGCACACGTCTCCACTGTGTTCTGGATGATCTGAGATGAGCTCGGGCCCAGAGATCTCTGAACTCTGAACTCTGCAGACGCACAGCTTTCTCCTGTAACAGAGACTCGAGTCGCTTGTCTTGATGATGACTGTACTCAGTGACAACAGTTTTAGAAAGCAGTGCTGAGCACATGTGGCTGTATTTAACAGAGTAGCATGATGGTTTCTCATGCGGGTCAAAGGTCACGCATATTCAACAGAAGCCTCCTGGCTTGTCCTACACAGACTGAGATTTCTCTGCAATCTTGCACAGAGAAATGTGATTTTTGAATCGTTTGAGGATTCTCTCATGACATTTGGCACAAAGTGGTGATCCATGACTCATCTTTACTTGCAAAGACTGAGAAGCTCTTCTACACTCAGTCACAGTCCCCTCACCTATACCAGCTCACCTGCTCCCTGTGGACTGTTTTAAAAGAGTTTAACTTGGATATTCTATCATTTTTGTAATGATTATCGCTCTAAGCCATTTCACAATTTAGTTTTTATTTCAATGAATCCTGCAGACAATCAGTCAACATTCTTACTTTCAGTCTGTTCGTCATTCAACTTCAGAAGATCAGCAGTTTTTACTCATTCTGAAAACAAGTTTTTATTTAGTCAAGATCTGAATCTGAACATCCTACATGAGATTAATCAGTGATCCATAACATACATGTGATATGACTAGTGTTGTCAAAAATATCGATATTTCGATAAATATCGATACTGGAATATCTGGACGATACCAATACTAATTTCCTGAAGTATCGATACTAGCCGAGCTGTCACTTTCACTTCTCTCCAAAGGCGCGTTGACAAACAGCACACGCGCACTCGTCTCATTCGCTCTGGTTAAATAGCAAAAGTGAAGTGAATGGGGCCGCGTTTTTTTTTTTTTTTTTTTGCAGTGAGAGGCGCCTATTTTCAATTGGTTTCCAGCGAGCGTTCTGTGCGCTGTTTAGGCGTCTCGCGGGCCTTCCGTTTTAGTGATGAAGCTAGTTGCTTGAACGTCCGGAGAGTGCGATGATGGAGGATAAACTTGTGGTGCTCTCGCGGGTTACCAGGAGCTTAACGACTTCACAAACCGTAACTACCACAATGTTAACAGAAAGTAAATAAAGTTAATAAAAGGCTGATTTGACGTTTACTTGACTGACAGGACAGCTGTTTCAGTGGTTGCCTAGCTACATAAAAGCCGCAGCGCACTGCTCGTTCTGTGTGATGGTTCGTTCTGTTTTCGAACCTGAAAAACGCGTCAGGTGTGATCGGGGGCTAATATAGCAAAGCACCTGAAAGACCGACACCCGGATCTATATAAATAATTTCGAGAGGTTGGTAACTCTTCTCATTTTAAGATTTCTGAAATATTAACCAAGATGGCCTAGAATTGTTGTTGATATGAGTACGTGTGCGTTTTTTCACCGTAATTCTTAAAGTTAATATAATCTGACTGAGGAATCTTAGTCAAGTAAATATTTTAACTGTGGTCAAATGTGCTTATTTAACTTTATTCAAAAAATTATTATTTAATTCTGCAATTTGCCTTCATTAGCGATTATCATTCATTTGATTACACAGATACTAATTAAACTAAACTGAGCTAGACAATGACATCTCTGAATTCAATAATGAAATGCCTTTAACTGAAAATTTAATGTTTAATCTTATTATTATACATTACTGACACTATCCTCCAATTTGATACTGTTAAGTGCTTTGACACAATCTGTATTGTTAAAAGCAATATAAATAAATATATTATTTTATTTATATATAAATAAAGCTGACTTGACTTCATGTCGATCCAGTGAGCATTGTTTTCGCGTGTGATGCACGCACGTTTGTGTTTAAATCTGTTCATCAAATAACGTTAATGTATTAACCAGCATTTATGCTTTTGAACAAGTGCACTACCTCAGGACATTTTTGTTCATGTAAAATATACCTCATTGTCATGTTCTAGATTTGTTATATTTAGCTTTAAATAAAAAAAATACCTCCTTAATATTGTGGCACTTTTTTAATCCGTGGTATCGAAAATGGTATCGAATATCGATATTTTTCAAGGTATCGTATCGAAGTTAGAAATTCTAGTATCGTGACAACACTAGATATGACTGAAGCTAAAGACACATAAACACTTCACTGATCCTCAGCTTTCTTTCTTTCTTTCTCACTCACACACTTCCACATTTCAGCTCTTCTCTCAACACAAGAACTGCGATCCATAACTACAACACACACTGAACTCAAGAACTGACCTGTGTAAACCCTGAGACTCAGACAGAGCTGGCAGACGAGGGGAAACTGCATTGCAGAGAGCGATGGGTGTGTCTGTCTGATGGACACTGAGAGGACACACACACACACACACCTAAACTTTTGAACACTAGTGTCTGTTATTGGTGAGTCACTCAGCAATCAAACCGGTGGTGAACGATCAGGTGTGTGTCTGATGTGCGAGTCGAGCTAATTCTGCTGTAATCCATATAACAGATCAAATCCAGATTATCCGAACCTGATGTAATCCTGTGCAGACGCTCACACAGATAATAAACACTCATATGAGCGTCCTGTGATGATCACACACACACACACACACTCGTATATGTGGTTTATGGGGAATCTCCACAGGCGTGATGTTTTCATACTGTGTTCAAACTGTATATCTACACCAGTGGATCTCAAGCTGGGGTGCGTGAGGTGACAGAAGGGGGTACGCAAACAAAACGCTGAGTTTTGCCGTTCATTTAATTCTACCCCACCTTAAAATAACATTAAAACTGAGCATGCATCCAATCAAATGACCTCATCTTTTGTGGTCAAAACTGACCGCATTCACACAAGCAGCGTGTAGATGATAGATGATGCTGCCTTGGCAAATCACGCTATACTACCGTTCTCGACAATATACCTGTGTAAAAGTGGGGATTTAGCACTTACTAGCATGAAGAACAAAAATAGACTAAATTCAAACTCTCTTCGATACAAAAACACCCTGTGTGAGTTCAACAAACGAAAGGTATTAATATTAAGTGACGTTCATTTTAAACACAGTGTTGTCCACATCAGTGTTTGTGAACGAATCTGCGGCTTTGAACATTCATTCATTCTTAATTACAGCCACTTGCTTCGTTGCGATGACTGAATGACTCGACGACTCACTCATAAAGACAGTGACCTGCCGCCACCTACTGGTGGTTTTAGTTTAATATTTAAAAGCATCATTCGTTTTTACCATCATTGCATATTTCTCTATTGAACTTTTATTTGTATTTAAAGCATTATTTATCTTATAACGGTATTTGTAAAGGTAAAAATGCACGGGGCAAATATTGTCCCGTACAGAAGAGGGGTGACTGCAGAGAGGGGGTACAGGGGGTGCGACGCTCTAAAAGTTTGAGAAACAAACTCGCGTTTATGGTAAGGGCGGGACATTTCCCAAACACACTCGAATTGACCAATCACAACACACTGCTCCACCCAACCAATCAGAGCACAGTGTGCTTTTCAGAAGGAGGGGCTTCATAGAGACAGGAAGTAAACAGAGCGTTACTGACAGACTGGGAAGAGAGGAGCCGCAACAATGGAGAATATGAGGAGAATAATCAACATTCAAGCAGGAAAACCTGTTCTAGTAGAGCCTGAAACAACATCAAGACTATCTAGTAAAATGGCCTCTTTATATGTACTCTAACTTCACGAGGATGGTCTCTAAAAACATCTCTGGAACAGCTGTAGATATTAATGACAGACGGGTCAGATGATGCTCGAGGCCTGAAGTCGCTTTACTAAACGCTCATTAACCCCTTCAGCTCATCACAAGCTGTAGAAACACACACACACACCTCCTGTGTGAGCCCTTCAGATGCTGTCGATGTAGAGCCCAGTCAGATACATTAATATTGATCACTGATCATCATGGCGTCTCACGAAGGAGAAACTGAGCAGTGCTGAGTCACGGTGAGGCGAGACGACACACACACAGCTGGAACTCTCGTCAGCGATTAAAGATCCAGCTTCAAGAGCTTTGATTTGTTCACTCACCTCATGATATACGTGTCTGATCTCACGCTTCACAAAAACACAAGATTCATTCAGCTGAGCATCTATTAGACCCATAATTCCTTGCGGTCCTAGCATGTGTATATACAGTACTTCTCCTGTCAGTGGATTTTTTGAATAAGGTGTTTAACATGCAACAGATTTCCCATTAAAACAGGTTTATTCCTGGAGCCGGAATCAGAATATTGTCTTGACGTTAATCTGCCCTTTAAATGTGAATTTTAGTGAATGCGGAATTTTTATGAACTGGAATTCAGGCTAATATGAGAATATGACACGTTACTATTTATCATTTTAGGAGTATATAATGTTTTTTAAATATTGTTATTTCCTTTTTACTTATTCTATTTTTATTATTTTTCTATTATCTGTGTCCTGTCACTGTCATTCTGTTTGTGCTGTGGAAGCTTCTGTCACCAAAACAAATGGCTTGTAAACATACCTGGTAATAAACCCCTTTCTGATTCAGATTCAGATTCTGATGTGGTTTCAAGGACCAGATGAATTTACACTTGTCCTGTTTCATCTGGAACGAGTCTCAGACCACATCCTGAAGTGATTTATATCACCGGGTCTTTTCCCAATCCGATAGCTATCCCATCAGAGAAAACACATGAAGTGAGCAGGTGTAGACAGACCCGGTGTTTCATGCCACACGTCTAGAATCAGTCCAAACACTGGGAATCACCGAGCTCTACAGGAACAAATCACACTCAGATATTTTATCAGGAACTTTCTGTGAGCGCAACGAAAAGATCCTGTAATGCACAAAAGCGCATAAACGTGAAAAAAAGGGTTATGCATGAAATTGTGAGTTATTTTAAATATAAGATGAAAGAATGTGAGGAATGTGCTTAAATTACTATTTATTTATTGATCAAATGTAGTCATTTAAAGGTAAATAAAATAAAAAATTACAAAAAATATCTAAAATTGCATTAAAAAAATAGAAAAAATATTATCAAAATGAAATAAAAATAAGCTTTCTGGACAAAAAAAAAAAAAAAACAAGTATAATTTTAGGGCTTCGGGTCATTTTGAGCCGCGAGGGAAAGGTGTGTTACGAAGGTCGAGGGAAGGATGAGCAGGTGTAAACAGGCCCAGTGTTTCAGGTCACATCATGGGCATCAACGAGCTCTACAGGAACAAATCACACTCAGATATTGCATCAGGAACTTTCTGTGAGTGCCACGGAAAAACCCTGTAAAGCACAAACGCACATAAGCGTGTGTGGGAAGCCTGAGCGGTCAAACCGTGGCTCTTCCTGAGAGCGAGTGAACGACGCAGCTGTCGAGCATCACCTGACACTTGTGGAGTATTTCTGGACTGAAGTGCCTGAATCTCCACATGTAGGAGTGAGAGATGAGTACTACAGTATTACACAACACACGTGTGTTTGTCCAGCCGTGACGGAGGGGAAGTGTGTGTTTGCACATAGACAAAGATGAACAATGGCTTTTCTCCATCTATAAGCTCCTCACGTCGGCTCATCACATGCATGTTTCAGATCAGATCGGCTCATAATCACATAAGCTCTGATAATCTCAGCGTGTCTCATAATCAATGAGAGTTTCAAACGAGCTTCTCAGTTCATGCAGATCGTTCACTGACATACAGAGTTCAGAAACCATCAGGAATCCATTTAATCCTGGACGTTTTCTCCCAGTCATCTCTGTACACATCAGCACTGGGATCATGGAAAAGCTCATTTACATACAGATGGAAAATAATAAGTGGTTTTGATGCAGGAAACCAGGACTAACATTATAAGTGGACTTGCATGTTCTGGTTAGAGATGCACCGATACTAAATTTAAATCAACCAATGCCGATGCCAATAGTTGTTGTTTAAAGGAAATCTCTCCCAGTTAATGCTGCACACTATACAGGGAACCCTGTCATGTGGTTCACTATAATATTAGAGTTTAAAATTAACAACAGATTATATTCAACTGCTATAATATTTAAACTCAAATAAAAGCTAAAATGTTTGAATACAACTCAGGTAGTTTTTTATAAACACTTCTTCATGGCAAATTTATTCAAACATACATATATAATTAACAGTAAATAAGTAATAAACAGTAATAAACACTTCTCTAGTGTTTTATAGCTAACTAACGAACTGTGAACACTGGTGAACTTTCCTGAGGTCAACGCAGCATTAAGTGATACTGTTCACAATATATGGATTTTGGTAAATTGTACGGTATCTTTCAACATACCTTCTGATATTCATGCATGTTTTTCTAGATATAACTTAAAGTTGAAGGAAAGACTCGCTGAAACTGAGGCGCTTCAGGGATCTGTCACGTCACATTTAAGAGCGTCAAAACACCATTTATTGATAAAATGTACAGAATTTGAAAGCTGAGACTGTTTCTTATCAGAAGCAACAGAGCACAAAACTCTGTGATTATTGAACGGGCGACGCTACAGATCATGTTTGATGTAGGGGAAACCGTAGATCTGGAAACCCTGGCTTGAACTTCGTGTGATTCAGAGGGTCAAATAAAGCCTGCATTAACGTCGACATCTTTTAACTGGTAAAGCGCTATTGTTGCGTTAACTTTACCTAAATTCTACACAAAAGATATTTTCTTCACACACAGAATGATGAGTTGCAGTCAGACACATTTTTCCACCCCCTTTGATTGACAGGATATAATCAGCACTGATCATCGGCTGTTTTTAAGCAATCGTCCAATGTCCGACAGCGGAAACAATATCTTTAATCGGCCGATACCGATTATTGGCCGACGCATCGGTGCATCTCTAGTTCTGGCAGCACAAATACACTACATCTGAACTCCAGGTCCGTCAGACAGGTGATATGAAGCTCTCGCAGTAGATCAGCGATTGAGTCACTTCAGACATGTGATTCCTCTCAGCAGAGGAGAGAGCGTGAACTTCTGTGGGTGGAGGACGTTCACACACACACACACACACACACACACACACACACACACACATCCAGAGCAGCTTTCTCTGGAAACACTGTAGAAATCTAATGAAATCTTTAACTCACACCATGGTTAAATGGGTCTCTTTTTTTCATTGATTTATTCCTAGAAGTTCCTTAAAGTCCATTCACACCAAGAACAATAACTATAATGATAACTAAAATGATAAAATAGTGATGATAACTATAACAATGACTATAACAATAACTAAATAACTATAGTGATACAACAATAACTAGAAGAATAACTTTATTGATAAAGATAATAACCATAACGATAACTACAATAACTATAACAATAACTATAGTGATAACCATAACAATAACCATAACAATAACTATAACTATAGTCATAACTATAGTTATAACCATAACAATAACTATAACAATAACTATAGTGATAACCATAACAATAACCATAACAATAACTATAACTATAGTCATAACCATAACAATAACTATAACAATAACTATAACTATAGTCATAACCATAACAATAACTATAACAATAACTATAACTAAAGTCATAACTATAGTCATAACCATAACAATAACTATAACAATAACTATAACTAAAGTCATAACTATAGTTATAACCATAACAATAACTATAACAATAACTATAACTAAAGTCATAACTATAGTTATAACCATAACAATAACTATAACTACAGTCATAATGACCATGGTCCGAACCTTAGCTGAATCAGTACTGAGGTCCACTCACACACAGTAGGACATATGGAGGTGACTGTGTGTGTGTGTGTGTGTGTGTGTGTGTGTGTGTGTGTGTGTGTGTGTGTGTGTGTGTGTTGAAGGCCTCAGAAGCTCTCCTCAGTAGTAGGTCCACTATAAATAGTGTGTGTCTGCAGCGGTGCAGTGTGTACCTCATTACTCAAGGCGTCCGCTGGCGTTGTGTTATATAGGCTGCCGTGACGTTTAGGGGTCAATCTCTGAAGAACAACCACAAAGTTCTGCTTCTTTCCACAAGAACTCAAGAACAGAGAGGAGCAAGGGAAACCAGGTCAGCTCACACACACACACACACACACACACACACACACACACACACACACACACACACGTTATCTCCTGTTAAAGCTGCAGCCGCATTAGCAGTTGATGCTCGGATGGTCTGGAATAATTCATCCTGAAATCCAGGAGCGACAGAGAACGTTCACAGAGACCAATTACTAGTCAAGTTGAGCTGCTGCTCTAATCCGGTTTGACTCCCGTAATCCGCTTTTAATGTGAAGACAGTCAAATCACTGACACACACAGAACAAAAGTTCTGAAAGATTAAACTAAACCTGTGATGATGGACAGATTGAGGCATTTCTAAACACACTTCAGAACAAACATTATGTGTAGATTGTTTTGATATTATAACAGTTTTGTGGTCGAGCAGCTGAAAACGGTGAGTCTGATCACTCAGTACAGAAGCAGCTCACTCTCCTCTTAAACACACACACACACACACACACACGATCTCAGGATCATTCAGTGAGAGTACTAGTGATGAGGGACTCAACAAACAGAGGGCAGGAGTGCAGAGAATCTCCTCTGCTCGTTCCTCGTTCTTCTGGTGCACTAGAGCACTCCCCACTGATCAATCAGATTACATAAGAGCACTGCAGAGAGAGAGAGAGAGAGAGAGAGACAGAGAGAGAGAGAGAGAGAGAGACAGAGAGAGAGAGAGAGAGAGAGAGAGAGAGAGAGAGAGAGACAGAGAGAGAGAGAGAGAGAGAGAGAGACAGAGAGAGAGAGAGAGGCTACAGTAGTAGAATCACAAATGAAGAGAAAATATGAGGGATTGAGACTTAAAACATATTGAATTTCATGATGTTATATAAAAAAAATATTTCTAGGGAAAAAAAAGAAATACTCATAAATAAACAAATAAATACATATAGGCTAGTAAATAAACATACATACACATAAACGTGCACATATACACACACATATACTGTATATGGTAGAGTAAATCTGAAGCAACACAACTGTTTTCAACTGATAATAATCATAAATGTTTCTTGATCATCAAATCATCATATTAGAGTGATTTCTGAAGGATCATGTGACACTGAAGACTGGAGTAATGATGCTGAACATTCAGCTTTGATCACAGGAATAAATTACACTTTACTATATATTCACATAGAAAACTGCTAATTTATAATATTTCACTGTTTTACTGCAGTTTTGATCAAATAAATGCAGCCTTGGTGAGCAGAAGAGACTCTTTTAACAACATTAAAGGTTAAAGTCCCCCTGTGGTGTAAATCCAGCTTTTAATGTTGTTTATGTGTCTATGTGGTGTTTTTAATATGCTTAATTAAAAGACAAAGCATGTGTAAGTTCATAAGTCGACAGCATTGCTGAGTATTTCCTCCTTAAAACTGCAGTGAACCAAAGACAGTCTCAAAAACACGCTTTGAAATCGCTGGTGTTTCTGACGTCACAAACTACCTTGTAACCAATCAGATCAACGTGTGATCGTCAACCAGTGGATCCCTGAGCTGAGTGAGTGAGTGAGTGGAGGCGGGGCTCATTTGCATATTCATAGAACCACGCATACTAAATGAGGCAAGGGTGTCGAGTTACATTCAAGATATTTTAAGGCATGAAGAATTTTTTTAAAGCTACACTGTGTGATTTTTACCCCCATCTAGCGGTGAAATTGTATATGACTACCCAGTGAATATTAGTTTCTGTTCCTCTCAATTCCGAGGGCGTTTTAACTCCTACGGTGGCCGTATTATTCCAAGATTAACATGGCTTCCAGTTATCGACTTCGTCCATGACAATAATAAACAATACGTCTAAAATGAATAAAACTACAGGACAGATGTCAGGAGGTAAACGTCACCCTTGGAATCGGCTATCCCAGCATAATCAGATTAGGCTAACGTTACAATGTGTACAAAGTAAAAGCAATTAAAAATAACTAAAATTTACAGTGTCCTTTTTTTTATATAGCTTAAAAAATTGCGCCTTTAAAACTATTCATCACCTGTGATCCGTCGCAGCACAGATTTATGTTACAAGGTAAACAATACTTTTTCACCATTGACACGAGGATTAAGTTATACTAGAGGTCGTTCTGCCGTTATGCACAACCATGCTATGGTTAGACAAGCAACTAAACCTTCGAATTTAACGTTACACAAATGAATTACAACAGGCTGAATTACCTGTCGAGAAGAAAGCAGGCAACCTCGGCGTCCGTTTTAAAATCTTTTCTCCTCATGAGCTCTTTCCATCTGGGAAAAGTTACTCCAATATTGACTATGGTCTTGCTGATTTGTCTGTCGCGTTGACGTTTTAATTCTCTCTTTCAAATGTGAGTACACACGCACGCACGCACACACACACACACACACACACACACACCACACTATCTTTCAAATCTGCCGACACTCGCGAGCTCGCGAGTAATCTCCCCCTCGCATTCGTCACGGTATCACTGAGTGAAAAACGCAAAAGGCGAAGCTTGAATTTACAGGTATGTCCCTCTTTGGCTAATGTAGTTTCAAGATGGAGGGGCAACATGGCGACCGGCATTCGAACCCCTCACCCGTATGTACTTTCAATGGCAGATTATAAACTTAAGAGAATACTTTATTACTTGAAAGAAGTAAATATACATTAATGAGCACATATATTTTTGAAAGAACTAAGTGTTTTTTGCTAAGAATCAACTAAAAAAGTTACACAGTGTAGCTTTAAGGAAAAACGTTTAAAAATGTAATTTTGGTGATCAAAGATGAGTTTTAAGGGATACAATGATTGACTAGAGATGAGTGTGTCAGAAGTGTGACTGTGGGATGTTCTGCAGCTGATTGGTCGACACAGACGTCTCCATCTGCATACTAAGAGCTGATTAAACTGTCACTGATCTCGACTGATGGAGCGTTTTACAAACGAGGCCACTAACGGTGTCACCGCTCATCATTATGTCTGAGCCGCGTGAATGATGATGGACAAACACCGCCGCAGGAAAGACAAACGCAAACCGGGCGCTCATTAATAACCACGGGTCATTTTCATCAATACGTCCCATTGAACCGCCAAACACTCTCAGTGACATTATACAATGATAATTCATCAATATTTCCTTTAAAAGTGCTGGAAGATCATCACATCACATGCCACTCCAACAGCCGCTGGTCAGTGCCTGTTTTCCACTTCCTGTCTGAAAAGGTCAGCTTTGAATATCAGCTCATATCATTGGTTCATTTACAGTGGAAAGGTCACAGTCAAAGGATTGTTCACTTCAAAGATATACACACACACAGAGGGCTAGTGTAAACACACACACACACACACACACACATTGATTTCTGGGACTGCAGAACGTTATAAAATTGTTTGAAACAATGAGAATTATTTCAAACCTGATTATCATGAATATCAACACGTAACCCAAACCCCAAAGTCATCTGTGCTGTGAAGTGTTTGAGTCACTCCATTACAGTGTTTGTTGATCTGTGGAAGATCTGCTGTCCCTGCCGATGCAGGAGCCCAAACAAACCTGTCACTCACATGAGATCAGCCAATAGCAAACCACAACCATCCAATCAATTCCTCACGGACACAATCAAGCCCCGCCCACATTTGTTCTTGTTCCAGAAGTGTTTCAGTCGTATATACGGCACAATAGAGGAGAGAAGACCAGCGCAACTTCCCTGTCACGACTCTAACAGCACTGGAGCTCAATGACTCTGGTCAGTGTTATTCTGTCGTCTACGCGTCACATGTCTTTTCCTGAGAAATCATGGAACAATCCCGTTTGCGCTCCTAAAGAGCTGTTAGAGTGACAAGCATCATCACTAAACCACTAGTTATCAAACATCTTTAGAGGTCAACTCTCTGTGAATATGTTTACAGCCTAATAATGTGTTAATTATCAGATTAATGGCTCCAATTGATCGAAAAGCCTTCATTTAAACCTCAGGCAACTAGACTGAAGGTGAGATTCAAAAGATTCTGTTTCAGATAAATGCTGTTCTTTTGAACTTTCTATTCATCAAACGATCCTGAAAAAAACTTGTTTTCAATTTGTGAAGGATCATGTGACACTGAAGACTGGAGTAATGATGCTGAAAATTCAGCTTTGATCACAGGAATAAATTACACTTTACTGTATATTCACATAGAGAACAGCTATATTTCACAATATTACTGTTTTTTTTTTTTAGTTTTTAGTTTTTTTATCAAATGAATGCAGCCTGGGTGAGCAGAAGTGACTTCTGTAAAAAACATTACAAATCTTCCCGATCCAAAACGTTTGACTGGTAGTGTGTGTGAAGGACAGGAGCGCCCTTATGCACTATCCTATGCCCCTGTTGAGTGTAGACAGTGTCAGTAGTGCATCATGCGGGTATTTAAGTGCTCTTCACCTACCCAGATGATGCAGTTAATGAACTGAATACACGACGCGAACGCCAGACACTTCATGAACTCAATGGTCATGCATCGGAAGGGAAGAAAACCAGACTGTGATGCTGGACGACAAAATAACATCATTTGGGACACAACTTGGATATTGTAACATATTTGCTAAAAAAAAGAAAAAGAAAACACAACTGATGAACGACAAAATGGACTTCTATGCATGCGCTGCTGTTTTGTTCAGATTAGACTGAACACGTCTGTGAACGAATCAGATTGCAGAGTTTAGGGTTCATATAAACAGAACTTTCAGAATCTGAACTCAGACTGGATTGATTTGATGATAACGAGTGCCTGTAAACATAAACACTAAAAACAGCCTCTAGTTGTGTTTACATTCGTTGAAGGCAAGCAAACAAATGCTGCATCACGTCACATGGTCTCTAGTTCACCCCATCGCACCTGGATCACATGACCTCACGCATGAACGCGTGTCTGACGGCTGAGGCGCTGTCTGTGTGTTTGGGTCAGTCTGAGCGGTTCACCCGGAATGCTTCCGTATTGCTGAAAGAGGCAGATGGGTGCCGACATCATCAACATGCACACATACACACACACACACACACACACACACA
>NC_137140.1:36610110-36630110 GCF_949319135.1 Squalius cephalus
GTTTGCATCCCTGAATAATATGACACGCTAGCACCTGCTCAGCACCTCACAATCAATACAGCCCGCATCCAATCAATCATCCCTCTCTGTGTTACTGTGCATGTGCTGGATCTGCTGTATCATCTGACTGTTAATGCACCACATTTCCCACACTGATCAATTACGACCTATCGATACGCACTGAACTGAATCAAGCCAATCTGCAGTATTTATGCAGCATGACATCAGAGTAAACAGTGTGTGTCTGCAGTGGAGGTGAACAGTGTCTTCATCAGGACTGCAGCTGACACACACACACACACACACACACGCACGCACACTGCATAAGCGCTCGGTTTCCTCACACCCACGTTCAACAGATCCGGACGGATGCCGGTGACTCCCGCAGCATCAGCACCACTGCGGCGCGCACACACACACACACACACACACACACACGCGTGTACTCACGGTCCGCAAGAACTGGATCTCATCTTCGGCCTCTCCGTCCGTCATGGTTCGGCGCGGGTTCGGAGCCTCTCGCTGGACAGATGAAGCTCTCAGGCGCGCGACCGCGGCTCTGATGCGGGTGTAACGGGTGTCTCCTGCCGCGCTCTCATTGGACGGCTGGCATACTCAGAGGGCGGGGTTATGCAGATGAGCGAGCGGCAGCGGCAGGGCGCCCTCTGCTGGTGAACACAGGACCGCTCACACAAGACCCTTAACATACACCGGGCCGGTTGCAGAAACTGCTAGACTAGTCTTACAAGTTAGTCATTTCATTTTTTTTTTTCTTTAAGACTGGTCATAACTTTTTTAGGTCAGTCACATAATTTGGTCTAATTTGAATCCGAAAAGTGAGACTGATTAGGCCTAATTAACTGCTTGTTGGTCAGACTAGTTTTTAAGACAAAGTCTTAATGTTTATCCAACTGGCCCCAGGACTTTCATACCTCAAAATGTTTTGAATTCTGTATGTAAACGAATATGTCCATAAATATTAAACGACAAAGTTCATCCGTATGGAAGCCTATTTCTGCCATAGCCTATAAGAAAAAAATCAAGCTTTGGAAAATCTTAACTATGACACACCAAGTCATAATTTCGACTTTTTATGTCATAATTATGACAGTATGATATTTTTTAAACGGCGAAATTATGGCCCAGCTACGTTAACAATTTAATATAAATAAATATAATACGGATTTTTAAAAATAGTAATTTTATTCACAGACATTAAAATGATTAACTTAGCTAACAACAATAACATTTCATTCATTTCTTACCCCTGAATTAGCGGGACGTGCTTCCCTCTTTTGGTCAGCAAACAAAAACTTCTCGTTTAACTTCATGTTCTCTTCAATTAGACGTGTCAAATCTCTGAAATCACACGATACTCTCGCATATATTATTAATTATAAGCAATTATTCCATAAAGAGGTCGATAGACTAATGTTAGTCAGTCAGCAAAACGAAATGACCGTTATGTTTAAATTACGCGAGTTCGCGGCTTTCTGAGGAGGACAGAATAAGCGCGTTCTGGAGAAGCGCGCGCATTAAAGAAAGTTACTAACAAACCACGTATTAATGATCTGTATGCTTTTCATACTACGCATAACCTTGTTTTAATATTTTTAGCGATAAAATTGGATTTATCCGAAAATTATAATGCGTTTTTACTTATCCAGGTTTTAATAAACTGCAACAGCAAAATACACTTTGTTAATGAAAAATGACATTTCAGCATAATAACACATGGTTATACAAATAAAACTTATAAATAACCTGCAGGGAACGATCAGGGAAGGTCCTTATTCGGTTCCCAAAAAATAACCAAATGGGAACAGTGGAACATCTAAACATGTGTATGTGTTTATAAATGCTTGAAATATTAACATTAAATCTCAAGAATCACTGAATTAACACAATGAGTGCATGTATGAAATATAAAGTGACACTCATGTTGTCTATTAGTGTTACAGCCCATCTTAACTGAGAACAAATGTGATATAATGATACATGATTATAATTCTTACAGGTTTTGACTGCAAGAAGAAAACAAAAGCTGCAAAATCTGCTTCAGACTCAAGAATCATTAATGGACAGAAGAAACTAAACTATTTAAACCCTTCCATAGACCGTTAACTCTTTCTAAACTCTAATAAAACACTATAGTACTGGCTAATATTACACATTAATATATTTTAGGTGTCTTTAATTACTGTGCATTTTTTAAACATAAGTGCACTGTATCGAATTATTCATTTAAAAGTTAAATTCAATATTGGGATAATATTATTAGGATAGAAATATGAGAGTAAAGTGTTAATGTGAGAATGTGTGAACTAAACCTGATGATCTGAAACCCGAAAGATCTCCTTAATGTAAATATAGATACACAATTACAATCATAGCAAACACAGAGTTTGGATTTAGTGCAGATTTATATGAAAATATAGGAAGTACATCTTTCAACATTCATCTAAACAGAAATGTTCACAATGTTTTTTTCAGGTGTGAAATCAACAAACTGAAAAAAAAAATGATTGAAAAAAAAATTAAACACTGATACCGGTTACCGGCTCTTATGATCTAATATTAACACTAAAACTAGGCATTTGCTCTTATGGACCTCGCATACACACACAGTTGAGCATAAAGTCAAACATAGAAAGTTAATACTGAATTTACAGTGTCTAAAAAAACGGATCCGTTTCTATGATGACATCAGAATCTAAAAGAAATAAAGGATCTGCACGAGTCTTTAAGTTAAGATGGTGTTTCTTACCATTATTTTCTATAAATCTAATACAGAGTTTAATAAGAAATCAACCTATAAAACCCACAGGCCTAAAAATAAAGAGTTTGTCACGGTTCCGTTAAAAACAGACGGTCCTCTGACGGCTCCTCTGTAGTGTCAAGATTAAAAGAGGTTTTTGGGACTCTTTGAGATAAAAATCCCCAATCTGGGCCGAAACCGTCGAAACCGAGCGGATGAAGGTCCGTCACAGGAGAGAGAGTTCTCACGGGTCAGTCGGTGTCGTAGCCCAGGACCGGCCCCAACCAGCGCTCCACCTCACACACCGACATCTGCTTCCGGTGCGCGTAATCCTCCACCTGAGTGTGTGAGAGAGAGAGAGTGTGTGTGTGAGAGAGAGAGAGAGAGAGAGAGAGAGAGAGAGAGAGCCCTCACTACTGAGATTGTTATGATTGACAGCTTGGTAACCATAGCAACATTCTGGCATCTCACATTTTTGTTATCCAAAGTCACTTTAGACTCTTATTATATAATGAATTCTAAAAGTATTTTGAATGCATTATTTATGCTTTGTAACGCACCTTATAATGCATTGTGTGATCTCATTAATAAGTTATAATAGATATTCGTTCTATTTATTGAACACCTTTAGAAAGTATAATGCATTAAAACACAGGACAAACAACCCATTGCAGATGAACAAGGAATCTGAAAATATTATAATGCCTTTTAACTGTGGTTACAATTATTGATGAAAAGAGACAATGCATTATAACGAACATTATGAATACATTATACAAAAAGTCCCCCTGTGGTGTAAATCCAGCTTTTAATGTTGTTTATGTGTCTATATGGTGTTTTTAATCTGCTTTAAGACACACCATGTGTAAGTTCATAAGTCGACAGCATTGCTGAGTATTTCCTCGTCACAAACTACCTTGTAACCAATCAGATCAACGTGTGATCGTCAACCAGTGGATCTCTGAGCTGAGTGAGTGAGTGGAGGCGGGGCTCATTTGCATATTCATAGAACCGCGCGTACTAAATTAGGCAAGGGTGTCGAGTTACATTCAAGATATTTGAATGTAAGAAAAAAACTTTAAAATATTTAATTTTGGTGATCAAAGATGAGTTTTAAGGGATAAATTGATTAACTTTAAGCAAAGTCTCACTAAAATAATTATAATTATTTCAATAAATAAAAAATTCAGGGAATATCTCACATGAACCTGCTGCAGCAAACTCATCAGACGGTCCGTCATTCAACAACTATCTGCTGTTAGCGTGAGCTTCATACCTGCTCTTTAGTGATTTTCCCCACAGCGAAATAACAGGATTTGGGGTTGGAGAAGTACAGGCCGGACACGGACGCGGCGGGAGTCATGGCCAGAGACTCGGTCAGAGCGATTCCTGCGGGAACATGAACACACACGTCTGGGTCTTTTCACACTTCATCATCACAGAAACACATGAAAGCAGTCGATGTGCGAGTGAGCCGTCTGACCAATCACAGCCCAGGCCACGCCTACATTCATGCGGATACAAACGCCGTTTTCACATTTATCCACTTTAGAGAGTGTTTTCAGAAAGGTTAGGTTTGACTGATAAAAACGGCGTCTCAGTGTGGACGAGGCCTGAGCACGCACACGGGTGTGAGACAGACGGCCAATGGGAGCGCAGCACTGATGCTTCTCTGCGTCCCGTACCGGTTTTCTCCTGTATGTCGGCCAGTCTCCACATGGTGAGCTTCTCGGTGTGGTCGGGTTGGCTGGGATACCCTGCGGCCGGCCGGATGCCATCGTAGCGCAGCCGGTGGAGGTCAGAGGTCGACAGATCCTCCTCTCCGCTGTAACCCCACCAATCCCTGCGGACGCGAGCGTGCAGCTCCTCCGCGAACGCCTGCAGAGAAACACACGCTCAGACACTGGAGGAAATAACATGTCTTTACTAGAGGCTCTGTTTAAACGGCTCCCACACCTCGGCTAACTCCAACCTCAAGGACTTTCCAGGCCCAACACCCTCAAACTCAAGGAACTAATGTGGGGACACGAATGTGGTGTTCAACAACAAACCTTGAGGTTCCATCGTAGTAGTTTTGTGCGCTTGAACGTCATGGCAACGTACAACACAAAGTAACTCGCGGGGGAAACACTTAACGTAACACGTTAATGCGCATAACTAACCCTAATCAAGCAAGCTAGTGCGCGTAGGCCACGAAGAGTTGGTGAAATAACACATTAGCGGACCGGAGGGAATAATATGGATTTTTTCCCCCAGAAAACTTCTTGCACAAAATAAATTCAAGCACTTTCAAGGACCTGCATCTGTGTGTGTTTATTTCCAAAAACTTTCCAGGGCCTTGAAATATTTTTTTCAGATTCACAAACTTTCAAGTATTTCAAGGACCCGTGGGAACCCTGTTTAAAAAGATTTTATTCATTTGAAGTGAATTATTCAATGAGTTCGACTCGCACCTGATGACCTCACTCGCTTCATCACTGGATGAGTCCGCGTTTTTGAACAAATCTCTTGAATGAATGATTCAATGACTCGCTCATAAAGACTTCATTTGCGCACACGCAATTCTGACTTTATATCTCGCAATTCTGACTTTATATCACAATTCTGACTTTATATCTCGCAATTCTGACGTTATATTTCGCAATTCTGACTATATCTCGCAATTCTGACTTTATATCTCGCAATTCTGACGTTATATTTCGCAATTCTGACTTTATATCACACAATTCTGACTTTATATCTCACAATTCTGACTTTATATCTCGCAATTCTGACTTTATATCTCACAATTCTGACTTTATATCTCGCAATTCTGACTTTATATCTCACAATTCTGACTTTATATCTCGCAATTCTGACTTTATATCACACAATTCTGACTTTATATCTCACAATTCTGACTTTATATCACACAATTCTGACTTTATATCTCGCAATTCTGACTTTATATCACACAATTCTGACTTTATATCACACAATTCTGACTTTATATCTCGCAATTCTGACTTTATATCTCACAATTCTGACTTTATATCTCGCAATTCTGACTTTATATCTCGCAATTCTGACTTTATATCTCACAATTCTGACTTTATATCTCGCAATTCTGACTTTATATCTCGCAATTCTGACTTTATATCACACAATTCTGACTTTATATCACACAATTCTGACTTTATATCACACAATTCTGACTTTATATCTCGCAATTCTGACTTTATATCTCGCAATTCTGACTTTATATCTCGCAATTCTGACTTTATATCTCGCAATTCTGACTTTATATCACACAATTCTGACTTTATATCACACAATTCTGACTTTATATCTCGCAATTCTGACTTTATATCTCGCAATTCTGACTTTATATCTCACAATTCTGACTTTATATCTCGCAATTCTGACTTTATATCTCGCAATTCTGACTTTATATCTCGCAATTCTGACTATATCTCGCAATTCTGACTTTATATCTCGCAATTCTGACTTTATATCTCACAATTCTGACTATATATCACACAATTCTGACTTTATATCTCGCAATTCTGACTTTATATCTCGCAATTCTGACTTTATATCTCACAATTCGGACTTTATATCTCACAATTCGGACTTTATATCTCACAATTCGGACTTTATATCTCACAATTCGGACTTTATATCTCACAATTCGGACTTTATATCTCACAATTCGGACTTTATATCTCACAATTCGGACTTTATATCTCACAATTCTGACTTTATATCTCACAATTCTGACTTTATATCTCACAATTCTGACTTTATATCTCACAATTCTGACTTTATATCACACAATTCTGACTTTATATCTCGCAATTCTGACTTTATATCTCGCAATTCTGACTTTATATCTCGCAATTCTGACTTTATATCTCGCAATTCTGACTTTATATCTCGCAATTCTGACTTTATATCACACAATTCTGACTTTATATCACACAATTCTGACTTTATATCTCACAATTCTGACTTTATATCTCACAATTCTGACTATATATCACACAATTCTGACTTTATATCTCGCAATTCTGACTTTATATCTCACAATTCTGACTATATATCACACAATTCTGACTTTATATCTCGCAATTCTGACTTTATATCTCGCAATTCTGACTTTATATCTCACAATTCGGACTTTATATCTCACAATTCGGACTTTATATCTCACAATTCGGACTTTATATCTCACAATTCGGACTTTATATCTCACAATTCGGACTTTATATCTCACAATTCGGACTTTATATCTCACAATTCTGACTTTATATCTCACAATTCTGACTTTATATCACACAATTCTGACTTTATATCTCGCAATTCTGACTTTATATCTCGCAATTCTGACTTTATATCTCGCAATTCTGACTTTATATCTCGCAATTCTGACTTTATATCTCGCAATTCTGACTTTATATCTCGCAATTCTGACGTTATATCTAGCAATTCTGACGTTATATCTCGCAATTCTGACGTTATATCTCGCAATTCGGACTTTATATCTCGCAATTCGGACTTTATATCTCGCAATTCGGACTTTATATCTCGCAATTCGGACTTTATATCTCGCAATTCGGACTTTATATCTCACAATTCTGACTTTATATCTCACAATTCTGACTTTATATCTCACAATTCTGACTTTATATCTCTCAATTCGGACTTTATATCTCTCAATTCTGACTTTATATCTCACAATTCTGACGTTATATCTCGCAATTCTGACTTTATATCTCGCAATTCTGACTTTATATCTCGCAATTCTGACTTTATATCTCGCAATTCTGACGTTATATCTCGCAATTCTGACGTTATATCTCGCAATTCTGACGTTATATCTCGCAATTCTGACGTTATATCTCGCAATTCTGACGTTATATCTCGCAATTCTGACGTTATATCTCGCAATTCTGACGTTATATCTCGCAATTCTGACGTTATATCTCGCAATTCTGACGTTATATCTCGCAATTCTGACGTTATATCTCGCAATTCTGACTTTATATCTCGCAATTCGGACTTTATATCTCACAATTCGGACTTTATATCTCACAATTCGGACTTTATATCTCGCAATTCGGACTTTATATCTCGCAATTCGGACTTTATATCTCGCAATTCGGACTTTATATCTCGCAATTCTGACTTTATATCTCGCAATTCTGACTTTATATCTCGCAATTCTGACGTTATATCTCGCAATTCTGACTTTATAACTCACAATTCTGACTTTATATCTCACAATTCTGACTTTATATCTCACAATTCTGACTTTATAACATGCAATTCTGACTTTATATCTCACAATTCTGACTTTATATCTCACAATTCTGACTTTATAACACGCAATTCTGACTTTATATCACACAATTCTGACTTTATATCACACAATTCTGACTTTATATCATGCAATTCTGAGATAAAATGTCAGAATTGTGAGATAAGTCGCAATTATCTTTTTTATTTTTTATTCTGTGGCGGAAACAAACTTCCATAGATTTGTACCATTTTAATGCAGAGAAATGTAGAAGTTGGCTGAACGCACTGTGATTTTGAAAGTTTACCTCAGCGAGTCGGTCCGCCAGCGCTTTGACCATGATGCTGTTGTAATCGTCGTTCTGCTGCTCAAACGTCCGGCTGAGTTCTTCCGCTCCGAACACGGACACTGCGAACAGACCCACGTAATCCTGAACGCCGCTGCCGCGAGGAGCCACGAAGTCCGACAGGCACAGGTACGGCTCCGAGCTCGCAGAGTCCTTCTCCGCCTGCGGGAGAACACGTGTGGAAAACATCAGGACTGGAACACGTGATGCATGTGAGCAGAATGAGCTGTGATTGGTCTGTTTGATCTAAGTGGAAACCTTCCCCTCTCTCTCTCTCTCTCGAGTCCAACACTGAAGTGAGTTAAACTACAGTTCATCCACTGGCCACTAGAGACTCAATCCCATAAACCCCCATGTTAAAATGGCCAACTTTACAGCAGAAAACACATGTTTACAGTCTGGTGCTAAAAGTGGTTTTGGTCTATATCGCTAATGTTGCCCTTCATGATGACTGTGAGGGGGGTGAATTTTTGTATAACTCATCCATTTAAATTATATTAAGCCTTAAAGTTCTGCATAATTAAGGGCGTGGCCACTTGAGTGACAGGTGGATTGCTGCTGATGTCACTACTAGCCGTTTGTCTGCTGTCTGTTAGTGTCACGTCACCTCAGCTAATCCGAATCAACTACAACATCTATTTTTTATGTCTATGGTTTTAGAATATGGTTTGATCACCTGCTGTCGGAGGCCGTGGAAGGTGGCGATGTGTGACGTGACATCATCACCGTACAGGATGATGTCATCGCCGTCACTCTGAGCGCGCCAGAATCCCAGAATCCCCCGGGCCTGAAGACCTCCGTTGTCAATCAAGCGGTTCAGCAGCTTCACAGCATCATCATGGACACGCCGAGCCTCCTCTCCTGAAACACACACACACACACACATTAGAGAGGTCACCCACGCTGACCTCTGACCTCCATACGCTGACCCTGCAGCCAATCAGACGCACCCACGGTTTTGTCCTTGAATATTTTGGGGTATCCACGGTTGGGGTATTTGCCCCTCAGCTGCCACACGTCAAAGAAGGGCTTCCAGTCGATGAAGTCCACCAGCTTACGCAGGTCATACGAGTCAAACACGCGTGTGCCCAAGAACTGCGGCCGCACTGAGAGAAAACACACACACACACACACACTCCTGATATAACTAACACTATAGAGCAATTCTCTGTCATTTCTGAAACTGAGATACTACACACACACACACTCACTCTCTATCTCACTCAAACACTCACACACTCACTCACCCACTCACACACTCACACTCTCTCACTCCCTCACACTCTCTCCCTCTCTCTCTCGCTCCCTCTCTCTCTCTCACTCCCTCGCTCCCTCTCTCCCTCTCGGGTTTACACACACCTGGTCTGGTCTGCGAGAGCCAGTCTATGTGCAGGCCCTTCTCTCGCGCTCGACTCAGAGACAAGAAGCGTCTGTCCTGGAGGAAACAAACACACCATCACACTCACACACACACTTCAGTCTGTGCACTGAAGCATCTGTCACACAGAATAACTCTCTGTGTGTGTAAAAGCATAACTGGTATATGTGCATAACATGTCATGTGACCGTCAGACCTTCAGGGAGTCGTAGTGATCGTGTCGGATGTCTTCATACTCGTCTCGGAGCTCCTCAAAGTAATCCTCACGCACGGCTTCATCCAGCAGCTGAGAGCACTGCAGAGTCATCATCATATCATCATCATCATCATCATCATCATCATCATCATTTCATATCATATCATATCATCATCATCATCATCATAACCATCATCATAACCATCACCATCATCATTTCATATCATATCATCATCATATCATCTCCTCATCCTCATCATCATCTTCATCATCAGAAGCAGCCCAACCAGTAGAAGCTTGCATTCTCATAAAGGCAATATTGATATTTTTTATCAAATAGAGAGAGAGCGAGAGAGAGAGCGAGAGAGAGAGCGAGAGAGATAGAGAGAGAGAGAGAGAGAGAGAGAGAGAGAGATAGAGAGAGAGATAGAGAGAGAGAGAGAGAGAGAGAGAGAGAGAGAGAGAGAGAGAGAGAGAGAGAGAGAGAGAGAGAGAGCGAGAGAGAGAGAGAGAGAGACATGTGTCTCACCACTACTACGCTGCGGGACGCGTCCAGCACATGAACGACGGGTGAGTTGTAGCGCGGGGCGATTCTCACCGCCGTGTGAGTCCTGTCAAAACACACACACACACACACACACACACACACACACACACACACACACACACACACACACAGAGGATTTTCTGTCAGTTCATCCACAGTAACCAGACGAATGCATTCAGTACTGTAAAAACCTGTTTTACTAAATGAACGAACTTAAAGAACTGACAGGATCATTTAGAAATTTCAGAGCATCATCAGTGTAATTAACAGAAACATTTAGAGGCAATAACTCAATCTCACTCAAACATTATAAAATATGACAATTCTGAGTGATGATGCAAATGAATCAGTGAATCAGAATGAGACTGGAAAAGAGTCCAGCTAAACAACTGCGTCTGCTACTGATATTTAAATAAGAGACTCCAATAAAGCATCTTCAGAAGAATCGTGACGAGTCTCATGACACGATGGCCACATAAAACTGCTTCCCTTCATCCCTGTAAGCGCATGTAAACCTCTCGGGAACGGAGCCGTACTTGGACGTGGTCGCCCCCCCGATCAGCAGAGGAATCTTCAGGCCCAGACGCTCCATCTCTTTGGCCACATGAATCATTTCATCCAGAGACGGAGTGATGAGGCCAGAGAGCCCGATGACATCTACACACACAGAGAATCAGGCGTGTGTGAACACACTCATTCAGAGAGGAGAATATGGAAGCAAAGTAATGCAAGCCCTAAAAATACAATGCATTCAAATGCAGTCACAGTTAATGCAATGCATGTTTTATTCAATTAGTGCAATTCAACAAGCTTTTCTGTTTCAAAAACATTTATCATTATTGTACTTCCACAGGAGAGCATCACACACACACACCGGCTTTGTTTTGAATGGCCTCCCGCAGGATTCTGTCACAGGGAATCATCACTCCCAGATCAATGACCCTAAGGACACACACACACACACACACACACACACACACAGCGTCGGGTTAGAATGACTGATGGCAGCGTTTACTCATCTGACTTCAAACATCTGCTACAACTGAACGGACACTAAATACAAATCATACGCCAGGAGCAGGGCTTAAACACACACACACACACACACACACACACACACACACACACACACACACACTCACCTGAAGTTGTTGCATCCCAGCACGACTCCCACAATGTTCTTGCCGATATCATGAACGTCTCCCTTCACCGTGGCCAACAGAACCGTCCCCTGATACGGGTCCTGCAGAGCCAGCGCACACACACGCACACGCACACACACACACACACACACACACACACACACACAGTAACTGTCCCGTCATGCTCTCTGAGAATCAGATCTGTGATCATCATCAGGTTGTTCTTCATCATCACACTCACCGCGTCTTCATCAGATCCCGACATCATCTCCTGTCTCTCCTTCTCCATGAAGGGAATCAGATGCCCGACCGCTTTCTTCATCACACGCGCTGATTTGATCACCTGATGACACACACACACACACCGGACCTGTGATGGACTCCACTACTGTCTCTGACTCTCACTCACTCTCCTCTATACCATAAAATAACTATTTTTGAATCCACATTTTTTCTTAAAGTAAAGAACATTTCAATAATCTAAAGAATTTGTGTCCACTATAAAGAACCTTTAGTTGCTCTTTAGAAGATGTTAAAGCCTCTTCATGAAGCTTTATTTTTAACCACTTGTAATAAAGTTTTTGTTATAAAACTTATTTTTATTTAGTTTTTCTCTCTCTCTCGGGTGTGTGTCTAAGAGTGTGTAGTCATGCCTTCGTTTGCTAGGCTTGGTAAATGTTTTTATAGATGTATGAAGGGGTGTCACCATATATCGCAATACGAAAATGCAAAAATATGTATCGTGGATAGTGACAATATGTATTGTGTATAGTTCACCCAAAATAAAAATGAAAAAAATGCAAGTTTTCAGAGTTTTAGTGTCAATAGTACAACCCGAATTCCGGAAAAGTTGGGACGTTTTTTAAATTTTAATAAAATGAAAACTAAAAGACTTTCAAATCACATGAGCCAATATTTTATTCACAATAGAACATAGATAACATAGCAAATGTTTAAACTGAGAAAGTTTACAATTTTATGCACAAAATGAGCTCATTTCAATTTTGATTTCTGCTACAGGTCTCAAAATAGTTGGGACGGGGCATGTTTACCATGGTGTAGCATCTCCTTTTCTTTTCAAAACAGTTTGAAGACGTCTGGGCATTGAGGCTATGAGTTGCTGGAGTTTTGCTGTTGGAATTTGGTCCCATTCTTGCCTTATATAGATTTCCAGCTGCTGAAGAGTTCGTGGTCGTCTTTGACATATTTTTCGTTTAATGATGCGCCAAATGTTCTCTATAGGTGAAAGATCTGGACTGCAGGCAGGCCAGTTCAGCACCCGGACTCTTCTACGACGAAGCCATGCTGTTGTAATAGCTGCAGTATGTGGTTTTGCATTGTCCTGCTGAAATAAACAAGGCCTTCCCTGAAATAGACGTTGTTTGGAGGGAAGCATATGTTGCTCTAAAACCTTTATATACCTTTCAGCATTCACAGAGCCTTCCAAAACATGCAAGCTGCCCATACCGTATGCACTTATGCACCCCCATACCATCAGAGATGCTGGCTTTTGAACTGAACGCTGATGACACGCTGGAAGGTCTCCCTCCTCTTTAGCCCGGAGGACACGGCGTCCGTGATTTCCAACAAGAATGTCAAATTTGGACTCGTCTGACCATAAAACACTATTCCACTTTGAAATAGTCCATTTTAAATGAGCCTTGGCCCACAGGACACAACGGCGCTTCTGGACCATGTTCACATATGGCTTCCTTTTTGCATGATAGAGCTTTAGTTGGCATCTGCTGATGGCACGGCGGATTGTGTTTACCGACAGTGGTTTCTGAAAGTATTCCTGGGCCCATTTAGTAATGTCATTGACACAATCATGCCGATGAGTGATGCAGTGTCGTCTGAGGGCCTGAAGACCACGGGCATCCAATAAAGGTCTCCGGCCTTGTCCCTTACGCACAGAGATTTCTCCAGTTTCTCTGAATCTTTTGATGATGTTATGCACTGTAGATGATGAGATTTGCAAAGCCTTTGCAATTTGACGTTGAGGAACATTGTTTTTAAAGTTTTCCACAATTTTTTTACGCAGTCTTTCACAGATTGGAGAGCCTCTGCCCATCTTTACTTCTGAGAGACTCTGCTTCTCTAAGACAAAGCTTTTATAGCTAATCATGTTACAGACCTGATAATTAATCACTAGATGTTCTCCCAGCTGAATCTTTTCAAAACTGCTTGCTTTTTTAGCCATTTGTTGCCCCCGTGCCAACTTTTTTGAGACCTGTAGCAGGCATTACATTTTAAATGAGCTAATTAAGTGGATAAAAGTGTATAATTTCTCAGTTTAAACATTTGCTACGTTATCTATGTTCTATTGTGAATAAAATATTGGCTCATGTGATTTGAAATTCCTTTAGTTTTCATTTTATTAAAATTTAAAAAACGTCCCAACTTTTCCGGAATTCGGGTTGTACATTAAACTACTATATAATGTTGAATATAATGTATAATAATGCAATGGAGGAATATATGTGTGTCCTGATAATGCCAGATATCCAGTAAAAGTGTCCTACATTATTTTAAATATATCTAGTCAGTGACAGTGAAAGCATATTCATCTACAATAATTCAGTGTTTTCAGCTTCAGAATCATGAATATTGTTATTCTGGCGTCTCTATTGTCCTGTATTGGGTTTCAGCACCAAGAATATTCATTTACACACACAATGTAAAACTAAATCTGGCATTTCAATCAACAGAACATTTTTTGATAACTTTTATCATATGTCTTGGAGTATTGCAGTAATATTGCATCGTGAGTTCAGTATCGTGAGTTCAGTATCGTGACATGAGGGAATCGTTACACCCCATATGTATGTATTGATTATAAACTGTGATGCACTTTGGGCAACAACGTTGCTATTAAATGTGAAGAAGTTGAAGTTGCTCCACGTCTTCGGCTTCTCTGCTGATGTAAGCGAGCTTATCAATATGAACTGATACCATCATCTTCATCATCATCATCATCAGTGTTTCATTGAGGTGTGTGTGTCTCTGGTACCTGTGGTAAGAACATCTTCCCGGCCCCGAACAGATCTCCGACCGTCTTCATGCCGTTCATGAGCGGCCCCTCGATCACATGCAGCGGCCGGGGATACCGGTCCGAGTGAAGACGCGCCTCCTCAGTGTCCTCCACCACATGCTTCTCTATTCCCTGAGAACAGACACACACACATGCACACACACACACACACACAGCTTCATTATGTCCGGTCCATAGACTGTAAAAACATACGGGTGTTTCTGAAGCCCAAAGTGGGCGGAGCCGGCCGTCGCCATCTTGGCCTCGCGTCACTCCCGGATAAACGACAATGTGCGGCGAGGCGGATTAGTGGCCACGCCCTTAATTATGCAGAACTAGTCTTAGGTCTTAATATAATTTAAACGGATGAGTTATAAAAATGTCCCCCCTCACAGTCGTCATGAAGGGCAACATTAGCGATATAGACCAAAACCACTTTTAGCACCAGACTGTAAACATGTGTTTTCTGCTGTAAAGTTGGGAATTTTAACATGCGTGTCTATGGGATTGAGTCTCTTCTGCAGCCGGCCTCTAGTGGCCAGTGGAGGAACTGCAGTTTAAGTCTCTTCAGTGTTGGACTCGAGAGAGAGAGGGAAGGTTGCCGCTTAGTCTGGTCTCTCTATCCTCTGATTGTGTGTTATGCGCAGTGAAAGGAAGTGTGTGTGTGTGTGTGTGTGTGTGTGTGTGTGGACTGACCTTGATGAGTGCGTACTCCAGCCGCTCCTCCACGCTGCCGCTCCTCCACTCATCCGTCTGAACAACCTTCTTTCCTCCTTTAGCGTTATTCTACACACAGCAGAAAACGACAACATGAGGAACACAGACTGACACTTCGGTCCACAACAGTTGATCTCAGCGCTTCCACATATTTCACAGGTGCATGAGCTCAGATCAATGAGGCCTGCAATCTGTCAGCTCCACAAGACACACAAACCCTGTGCTAATCGAAAGAAAAACTTGGATAAAAAGATAGAGTCCAATATTTGGCGATGCCACAGAATAATGAGAGATCTACAAGTCATTTAAAAGGTGGGTCATTTTTGACCCAGATACCAACTTAGGTCAAGGATTTTAAGCACAGCTCAAGGGTTACATCAACACACTCCTTCATTAAAGTTTAAAGTACAAATTAATCCAATTAAAACAAGCATGAAGCACTTCTCAAGTAAGTCAAAGGTTTTTGCACCAAACCAAATCCATTAGCATCAAGATCTGGGGCCGCATGTATAAAGAAGCTCAGAGTAAAATTTATCTCAAGTGTGTCAAAATACTAAGATTACTCAAGAATAAGATTCATGAATGTTCCTAAGTGTTAAGACTAGGGCTCAGCTCTCAGTGCTGGAGAGGTCTCCTAGCCTAGTTAGGAGAAACAAGATGGCAGCAGAGAGGAGGAGACACAAACTTTCCAACGAACATATGCACATGTATATGATGTAGGCTATCTTATATTGACAGGCAGTTAAATAAACGATACAGGCTTGATCGTAAAGGTTTTCTTTTTGTAACTGAGCTTGTAAGAAATGAACTAACTCCTCCCACTCTACTAATTAGTGCTCTGACTGCAGTGATGAAAAGAAATAATGACATTTTTGACTCAAAGCACTGCTATACGATATGCTTACAAAATCTTTTTTACATTTTCAATAATCTTTGGGTAAAGGGTGCAGATGTCAGTTGTCCCGGGCTGCTCAACACTTAAGGCCAATACTGTGGCAGTTCACTGACTTTCCAACTGATCTTCAAAAGCAAGCCACTTTCATGAGGATTGCAAGCTTCACTCCAACTGTAAATGAGTATCAATAGAAAATGATTCCGTAGCACTTTTAATTTTTTTTTTTAAATAAATGTAAGTATTGAAATAAATTTTTAATTCTTAATTAGGTGATTTTATTCTAATTACATTGGTGTTATGCTGCTGTGACCTCAGGCTCACTATGGGCTGAAACAGAGGTTGAGGACGGCCATTTTGAGTTGACATCGTTGTAGTGATTAGTTTGCAGCACTTCAGAATCAGTCTCAGACTTTACTGTTGCTTTCAGCTTCTTTATAAAAGTCTCCTACTCTTAGAAAAGTCCTACTTTTTACTAAGAATTGTTTGACACTTAAAACAAAGCTGAGGACTATTCTTAAGAGCCTTTCTGAGAAGTTTTATACACACGGGCCCTGGGTCTTTTTTGTTCAGGAACGCAGGTCTCGGGTTCTGGTTCTGGTTTAGAGCGGAAGGTTCTGGTTCTGAGCGGATGGTTCTGGTTTAGAGTGGATGGTTCTGATTCGGATCAGATGGTACCGATCTCGGGTTCTGGTTCTGGTTTAGATCAGATGGTACCGGTCTCAGGTTCTGGTTCTGGTTTAGAGCGGATGGTTTTGGTTCTGAGCGGATGGTTCTGGTTTAGAGCGGATGGTTCTGGTTTAGAGTGGATGGTTCTGGGCGGATGGTTCTGGTTCTGAGCGGATGGTTCTGGTTCTGAGCGGATGGTTCTGGTTCTGGTTTAGATCAGATGGTACCGGTCTCAGGTTCTGGTTCTGGTTTAGAGCGGATGGTTTTGGTTCTGAGCGGATGGTTCTGGTTCTGGTTTGGATCAGATGTTACCGATCTCGGGTTCTGGTTCTGGTTCTACAGTACCTGAGCGTACAGCAGGAGCTTCTCTGTGGCGTCTGGGTCTCGGTTCCAGATGATGTTCTCACAGAGCAGCAGGAGCTCTTTATCGATGTCGTCATACACCGGCAGATTACCAGCGTTCACGATCCCCATGTCCATGCCATCCTGCACACACACACACACACACACACACACGTTTACTGTTACTCATGTGTTTGTACAAGGATAAACCTTCTTATCCACTAAATATCCTGATCCCGGTTTCAAGACTGCAGTTTTAGGACACTAGTGTGTTTGTATGTATAACAGTTTTAACTGTAAACCACTGAGCTGAGACTGAGATTAGGCTGAGACTGAGCTGAGACTGAGCTGAGACTGAGCTGAGACTGAGCTGAGACTGAGACTGAGCTGGACTGAGACTGAGACTGAGCTGGACTGAGCTGAGACTGAGCTGAGACTGAGACTGAGCTGGACTGAGACTGAGACTGAGCTGGACTGAGCTGAGACTGAGCTGAGACTGAGCTGGACTGAGCTGAGACTGAGTCGTGACTGAGCTGAGACTGAGTCGTGACTGAGACTGAGCTGAGACTGAGACTGAGCTGAGACTGAGCTGGACTGAGCTGAGACTGAGCTGGACTGAGTCGTGACTGAGACTGAGCTGAGACTGAGACTGAGCTGAGACTGAGCTGGACTGAGCTGAGACTGAGTCGTGACTGAGACTGAGCTGAGACTGAGACTGAGCTGAGACTGAGCTGGACTGAGCTGAGACTGAGCTGGACTGAGTCGTGACTGAGACTGAGCTGAGACTGAGTCGTGACTGAGACTGAGTCGTGACTGAGACTGAGTCGTGACTGAGACTGAGTCGTGACTGAGACTGAGTCGTGACTGAGACTGAGTCGTGACTGAGACTGAGCTGGACTGAGCTGAGACTGAGCTGAGACTGAGCTGGACTGAGCTGAGACTGAGTCGTGACTGAGCTGAGACTGAGTCGTGACTGAGACTGAGCTGAGACTGAGACTGAGCTGAGACTGAGCTGGACTGAGCTGAGACTGAGCTGGACTGAGTCGTGACTGAGACTGAGCTGAGACTGAGTCGTGACTGAGACTGAGTCGTGACTGAGACTGAGTCGTGACTGAGACTGAGCTGAGACTGAGCTGAGACTGAGCTGAGACTGAGCTGAGACTGAGACTGAGCTGAGACTGAGCTGAGACTGAGACTGAGCTGGACTGAGACTGAGACTGAGCTGGACTGAGCTGAGACTGAGCTGAGACTGAGCTGAGACTGAGCTGAGACTGAGCTGGACTGAGCTGAGACTGAGTCGTGACTGAGACTGAGCTGAGACTGAGACTGAGCTGAGACTGAGCTGGACTGAGCTGAGACTGAGCTGGACTGAGTCGTGACTGAGACTGAGCTGAGACTGAGTCGTGACTGAGACTGAGTCGTGACTGAGACTGAGCTGAGACTGAGCTGAGACTGAGACTGAGACTGAGACTGACCTTGATGGCGTGGTAGAGAAACACTCCATGCATGGCTTCCCTGATGACCTCCATCCCTCTGAAGGAGAACGAGAGGTTGGAGAGGCCACCGCTGATCCTGGCGCCCGGCAGACTCTCCTACACACACACACACACACATTTAACAGTTTAAGTCCACTTAAAATAAACGATTTACAGGGACATAAATATTATAGATGCAGTCAAATACATGTAGAAAATCATGGATAACCATCACACACACACACACACCTGACCCCTAAACCTACCCATCACACATTGAGTGTGAGACAGACCTTGATGCTCTGTGTGTGTGTGTGTGTGTGTGTGTGTGTGTATGAGTGTGTGCGCGCGTGTGTGTGTGTGTGTGTGTGTGTCTCTGAGTGTGTGTGTGCGTGTGAGTGTGTAAGTGAGTGTGTCTCTGAGTGTGTGTGTGTGTGTGCGTGAGTGTGTCTCTGAGTGTGTGTGTGTGTGTGTGTGTGTGTGTGTGTGTGTGTGTGTCAGACCTTGATGCTGCGTGTGGCTTTGATGAAGTTGACGGCGTACATGCAGTGCTCCTCCATGCCGGTGCCGATGGTCAGAATGTTCGGGTCAAAGATGATGTCATTGGGGTTGAAGCCCGCCTTATTGATCAGGAGCTGATAGGCTCTCGCGCAGATCCGCACCTTCTGATCCGTTTCAGTCGCCTGGACACACACACACACACACACACACACACACACACACACACACACACACACACACACACAGATAGATGCACTTTTATGGACTTCAAACAGAAACGATCATTCACTGCCATTATAAAGCTGGGAAGAGCCAGGACATTTTTTAATATAACTCTGATTGTATTCGTCTGAAAGAAGAATGTCATACACACCTAGGATGACTTGAGGGTGAGTAAATCATGGGCTAATTTACATTTTTGGGTGAACTATCCCTTTAAAGAACTAGTTCACTCAGACTTTCTTTTTTGTGGAAAACACAAAGGAAGATACTTTGAGGAATGTCGTTTTTGTCCATATAATGAAAGTCAATGGGGTCCAAAATTGTTCGGTTCCCAACATTCATCAAAATTGGAATCAACACTAATTAAATCAACTCAAACAGTAATCTGCCAGTAACGCACCTGTCCTTCCTCATCGAAGGCCATGATGACCACGGCGGCGCCGTAGCGCCGGACCTGACGAGCTCGCCGCAGGAACTCCTCCTCGCCCTCCTTCAGGCTGATGCTG
>NC_137140.1:36635110-36640110 GCF_949319135.1 Squalius cephalus
TCACGCTCACTCTCACGCTCACTCTCACGCTCACTCTCACGCTCACTCTCACGCTCACTCTCACGCTCACTCTCACTCTCACGCTCACTCTCACTCTCACGCTCACTCTCACGCTCACTCTCACGCTCACTCTCACGCTCACTCTCACGCTCACTCTCACGCTCACTCTCACCCTCGCTCACGCTCACTCTCACGCTCACTCTCACGCTCACTCTCACGCTCACTCTCACTCTCACGCTCACTCTCACGCTCACTCTCACTCTCACGCTCACTCTCACGCTCACTCTCACGCTCACTCTCACGCTCACTCTCACGCTCACTCTCACCCTCGCTCACGCTCACTCTCACGCTCACTCTCACGCTCACGCTCACGCTCACGCTCACGCTCACGCTCACGCTCACGCTCACGCTCACGCTCACGCTCACGCTCACGCTCACGCTCTCTCACTCTCACGCTCACGCTCACGCTCACGCTCACGCTCACGCTCACGCTCACTCTCACGCTCACTCTCACGCTCACTCTCACGCTCACTCTCACGCTCACTCTCACGCTCACTCTCACGCTCACAGTGAGTGACTTACTAACACCGGTCGGGGTTCATAACTCTCCTCAAACAGTCTGTCGATGGCAAATAAAGCCGCCTGATAGAAACACACATCAGTAAATGTAAATACAGAAATAATACACAAAAAACATGTAGAAGAACCCAAATAATTCCTTCTGCACATCTAATATCTAACATACATTGAAATGTAAGCGCTGGTATTTTCCGCTGTGATGTCATGCACTTATACTTAATTCACCATTAATTTAGTACTGATATTAATCATCTATATTAGTGGTTCTTCAACCTAAGCAGGTGTGCGTCAGGTCCTTGTACCTTTGCATTAGCCGTATCAAAGATGGTTTCCACCAGCAGAACATCCGCACCTCCATCCAGCAAACCCTTCACCTGCTCCTCATACGCCTCCACCAGCTCATCGAACGCTGAACACACACACACACACACACACACACACACACACACACACACACACACACACACTCACGTCATGCGTGAACAGCAGCACACGTTCACTACTTATGACGTGTAAGCACTTACGGTCTAACTGATGTAACCCTAACACTGAACACACACACAAACACAAACACACACACATACATACATACACACACGCGACGTACAGCAGCACGTTCATCACTCTCTCTCAGTCTTCCTGGTGTTCCTGTAGTCGGGTCTCTCCCACTGACGGCGACACAGACACACACACACACACACACACACACACACACACACACACACACACACACACAGTCTTACTGATGTTCCTGTAGTCGGGTCTCTCCCACTGACGGCGACACAGACACACACAGACACACACACACACACACACACACACACACACACACACAGTCTTACTGATGTTCCTGTAGTCGGGTCTCTCCACTGACGGCGACACAGACAGTGTTTTATTGGTGGGACCCAAAGCTCCTGCGACAAACCGCTTACAACCTGCCAACGACAACAACACCGTCACGAACGCTACGAACGTCACGCTACGATCAGATGGAGAGAGACTGACGTGTGTGTGTGTGTGTGTGACCTGTTTGAGCTGTGACATCATCAGCCGCTCTCCGGGCCAGTTCAGCAGACGCTTTATTCAGCCGATACGCCTGACACACAACAACACACACACGTTACTGACTCGACAAATCATGCTTTATCACTCAAAGTGCCCAGTTTTGCTATATTAACGCTTGCTAATGCTAATCTTCACATGCATCTAAAGTCCAACACACTTCAGTTTCCTCATAATCTCCAGTGCAGCTTCAGCTCTTTCCTCTCAGTGTCTGAAACACTTCCATCAAGGATTCAGGCTCTCTAAGCCCCGCCTCTCTGAGAGCTGCTCGGCTCTGATTGGTCAGAAAGCAAACGCTCATTATCATATCTGAATCTCAGCTCTTGATCTCAGTGATACGAACAGTGAGGATGGCGTGGGTTTTACCGTATCAATCTCAGAAAACAGCGTCTTCTCCACATGAACAACACGAACCAAACTCTTCCAGTCTCAGATACACTACAGTGTTTGAGGGCGGAGCTAAGAGACGCTGCTCAGCCAATCAGGACCAGAGACGGGCAGTATGCTAATTAGCTACAATTCTGCACAGGTTCAGCGGGAAGTGAGACTGAATTACTGACGAAAATGTTGCAGAGCTTTTACACTCACAAACACACGAACGGGAATCTCTCATAAGGGTTAAACCCTAAACTCTAATGTCCAACACTTAATAAAGCAAACGCTCACCAGATCCTCGAGGCCGTAGTCTTGCTGAGCGATGCTGGTGCTACTGAAGGTGTTCGTCTCGATGAGGTCCGCGCCGGCCTCCAGATACTCCTGCACACACACACACACACACACGCCGTGAGAAACTAGTGCAATAATCAGAAGCACTGGCGAATAAAATCACAACACACATGTAGAAGCAGCTCTAAAAAGACAAGAGTGTCATTATTCAGATGAACTCAGATCAGTTTAATAACTGTGTGAAGTTCATCAATTATGACACCAGTTCAACAGTGATGTCATCATCAGTGCAGATCAGAGCAATAATATTCCGTGTCTTTTAAAGCTCATTTATAAACGTGTGTACGCCACGTCCCGCGCACGAGCAGTGATCTATCATAACACACTTGACTGAAGGATGTGTGAGTACACCTGTAAGTAACTCTGATCCTGCGTACGAACATCTGGAGATAAAGCAGTTTAACGACACCGATGATGATCTGAGCGAAACCACTTTAATATTCATTATGAGTCCTAATCATAAACACTGTGATGTTCACAATAACAGTTTAAATACAGAAGAGAATGATTCAAACTCTGTTTTACATCTGATATACACATGTAGATTAAGCACTTAAATTACTTCAAATCATTACCGAGAAGTTACAACATCTTTTATATTCTAATAGCAATATTAGTAGAGTAAGCGCTGCTGTTGAACACGTTTCCTGAGGCGTGTGTGTGTGTGTGAGTGTTTGCTCAGCGCATGTTAACATGTAATATAAAGCAATTAAAAACACTATTTGGCCGGTGGAAAAGATTAAGAAAAACTTTCTCTGAAATGTATTTTAATGTATTTATATATATTTTGATTTATTTATTCAAAAACAAGGCGAGGATCGGCTACTAAATGATTCTTATCACTGTAATGTGACACACAATCCGTATCTGATATTCTCCTAATGTTTTGTACCATTAATACTCATATGCAAATGATATGCAGATGAGGATAAGCATAGTAAAATGACGTGTTGTAAGCTCATATGTGGTTATTTCGGGGAGGAGACGCACGTGAACACAATCTTCCTCTGACTGGGTTAATAAAGGGAATCGTGCGCAGGTTCTGGCGTTCGCACAGGTTTATAAGTCTGAATATTATTTGCCGTACGACATTTTTGGGTTTTGGGCGCAGACACACTCTTAGTGCGGATCCTACGCACAGCTTTATAAATGAGACACACACACACACACACACACACACACACACGCACACAGACCTTGTGGATGCTGTAGATGACGTCCGGTTGAGTGATGCTCAGCAGGTCATTATTGCCCTTCAGACTCTTGGGATGACCTTTGAACTCTTGACCTCTGAACTCTTCCTCTTCCAGGTTCCTCTGCTGGATCATCGTTCCCATTCCACCGTCCAGAACCAGAATCCTCTGGAGCAGGAGCTGCTCGAGTTCATCCCGGAGAGACGGCGCTCTTCCTGCTCTCACACACACACACACACACACACACACACACACACAAGTCAGCTTTATTTCTGTAATATACGACAGACTATTTCAAAGCAGCTTCACAGTAATAAAGAGGAAAATACCAGAATCAATAATGAAACTCTACAGAAGAAAGTTGATTCAACTCAATATAATTTAATGTTGATTCTATTCAGTTCAATAACTGTTTTATAACAATTAAACAATTTATACAATTACAATTACAAGTCAGTCACAGTGTTTGAAATGTGTAAAATAATCTTTATGGAATTTTGAGCAAAAAAATGGTTAATTTAAATGCAGAAATTGTGCATTGATCACATGATCTGCTGGTGTATCGATCAGGCTGATGATGTCACTGCACACATGCACTGCTGTGCGCGCACACAATCAATCAGTTTGTTACACAAGAGATCCAACAGAGCGTGAGAAGCATTAAACTGATCAACAAATCTTCATGTCTCTCTCATCTCAGAGCTCAATCACAGATCACACTAATAACACTAACTAACTACACTAATAATACACTTATCATTTGCATAAATCAGACAGATGTTGACAGCTTCCAGCTGATGCAGATGAAGCGCGTGCACGAATCACCTGTTGCATCAGAACCGAGCCGAACTTACCGGCTGTCGAACCGCGGTGTATCGTCGGCGGCATCGAGCCGAAGGGAGTCCCGCAACACTGAGAATGAGCGCGTGTGATCGCGGTGCCGTGAGCTCGGAGACACTGGCAAACTTTCTTTTGTGAAACTTCTGTGCAACACGTGTAGGACAGTCGCGCATGCGCAGCCTGACAAGTACACTCACTGCCGCGCATGCGCACCTCCTGCCGTTGTGCAACAACCACTTCTCTATTAACTAGAGCATAGCTTTATGTAGGTACCGTATGTACATACATATTTGCATAAATGTAAATATTTAAAACCAGTATATATCTATATAAAGGTATTTATTCTTCATAACGACTGTTTCGACATTAATGTCTCTAAGCAGGAAAAGGAGAATGAGAAAAGCAGGTTGTTACACTTCTGTAACTGGTTGAATATGATCTGATAGAATATGGTGTGATTCTCACACACTCGTCAGTGTCAGTTTGAACTTTAACCCTCAGTGTGAGAATCAGCTTATGGGTAAAAGTTCAGTACACACTCACTCACTCTAACACAAAAACTCTCTCTTACGCACACTCTCACTCACACACTCCCACACA
>NC_137140.1:36645110-36647610 GCF_949319135.1 Squalius cephalus
TGTGTGAGAGTGAGTGTGAGAGTGTGTGAGAGTGAGTGTGAGAGTGTGAGTGTGAGAGAGTGTGTGAGAGTGTGTGAGTGAGTGTGAGTGTGTGAGAGAGTGTGAGAGTGTGTGAGAGTGTGTGAGAGTGAGTGTGAGAGTGTGTGTGAGTGTGAGAGAGTGTGTGAGAGTGTGTGAGAGTGTGTGAGTGAGTGTGAGAGTGTGTGAGAGAGTGTGTGTGAGTGAGTGAGAGAGTGTGTGAGAGTGTGTGAGAGTGTGTGAGTGAGTGTGTGAGAGAGTGTGTGTGAGAGAGTGTGTGAGTGAGTGTGTGAGAGAGTGTGTGAGAGAGTGAGAGAGTGTGTGAGTGTGTGAGTGAGTGTGAGTGAGTGAGTGTGTGAGAGTGAGTGTGAGAGTGTGTGAGAGTGTGTGAGTGAGTGTGAGAGTGTGTGAGAGAGTGTGTGTGAGTGAGTGAGAGAGTGTGTGAGAGAGTGTGTGAGAGTGTGTGAGTGAGTGTGTGTGAGAGTGTGTGTGAGAGAGTGTGTGAGAGTGTGTGAGTGAGTGTGTGAGAGAGTGTGTGAGAGAGTGAGAGAGTGTGTGAGAGTGTGTGAGTGAGTGTGAGTGAGTGTGTGAGAGTGAGTGTGTGAGAGTGAGTGTGAGAGTGTGTGAGAGTGAGTGTGAGAGTGAGTGTGAGTGTGTGAGTGAGTGTGAGTGAGTGTGTGAGAGTGTGTGAGAGAGTGTGTGAGAGAGTGTGTGAGTGAGTGAGAGAGTGTGTGAGTGAGTGTGAGTGAGTGTGTGAGAGTGAGTGTGAGAGTGTGTGAGAGTGAGTGAGAGTGTGTGAGAGTGTGTGAGAGAGTGTGTGAGAGAGTGTGTGAGTGAGTGAGAGAGTGTGTGAGTGAGTGTGTGAGAGTGAGTGTGAGAGTGTGTGAGAGTGAGTGTGAGAGTGTGAGTGTGAGAGAGTGTGTGAGAGTGTGTGAGTGAGTGTGAGAGTGTGTGAGAGAGTGTGAGAGTGTGTGAGAGTGTGTGAGAGAGTGTGTGAGAGAGTGTGTGAGAGAGTGTGTGAGAGAGTGTGTGAGAGTGAGTGTGAGTGAGTGTGAGTGAGTGTGAGTGAGTGTGTGAGAGTGAGTGTGAGTGAGTGTGTGAGTGTGAGAGTGTGTGAGAGTGTGAGAGAGTGTGAGTGTGAGAGAGTGTGAGTGTGTGAGTGTGTGAGAGTGAGTGTGAGAGTGTGTGAGAGTGTGAGAGAGTGTGAGTGTGAGAGAGTGTGTGAGAGTGAGTGAGAGAGTGTGTGAGAGAGTGTGTGAGAGAGTGTGTGAGTGAGTGTGTGAGAGTGAGTGTGAGTGAGTGTGTGAGAGTGAGTGTGTGAGAGTGAGTGTGAGTGAGTGTGTGAGAGTGAGTGTGAGAGTGTGTGAGAGTGTGAGAGAGTGTGAGTGTGAGAGAGTGTGAGTGTGTGAGTGTGTGAGAGTGAGTGTGAGAGTGTGTGAGAGTGTGAGAGAGTGTGAGTGTGAGAGAGTGTGTGAGAGTGAGTGAGAGAGCGTGTGAGAGAGTGTGTGAGAGAGTGTGTGAGTGAGTGTGTGAGAGTGAGTGTGAGTGAGTGTGTGAGAGTGAGTGTGTGAGAGTGAGTGTGAGTGAGTGTGTGAGAGTGAGTGTGAGAGTGTGTGAGAGTGTGAGAGAGTGTGAGTGTGAGAGAGTGTGAGTGTGTGAGTGTGTGAGAGTGAGTGTGAGAGTGTGTGAGAGTGTGAGAGAGTGTGAGTGTGAGAGAGTGTGTGAGAGTGTGTGAGAGAGTGTGTGAGAGAGTGTGTGAGAGAGTGTGTGAGTGAGTGTGTGAGAGTGAGTGTGAGTGAGTGTGTGAGAGTGAGTGTGAGTGAGTGTGTGAGAGTGAGTGTGTGAGAGTGAGTGTGAGTGAGTGTGTGAGAGTGAGTGTGAGAGAGTGTGAGAGAGTGTGAGAGAGTGTGTGAGAGTGTGAGAGAGTGTGAGTGTGAGTGAGTGTGAGAGAGTGTGAGAGAGTGTGTGAGAGTGTGTGAGAGTGTGAGAGAGTGTGAGTGTGAGTGAGTGTGAGAGAGTGTGAGTGTGAGTGTACTGGGAGAAATGCCCAAATGTGAGATAATTGCTGCAAAATATGTCTTTTCATGCCATGAAATGAGGACAACCAGTGGAACCTCAGATGGATAAATAATTGTATATTTATTTCTAATAATTGTATTATTTTTATTTTATTTATTTTTTTACATTTGATACGGATTTCTTTTCTTCTTTTTATTTTTTTTATTTTTTGTATAAATGTATTCATGCATTTGTTTACTGATTAATTTTATTGATTATTTGTTCATTGCCTATGTAATGGCCAATGCTTTGGCAATACTGTACAAGTCATGCCAATAAAGCTAATTTGAATTTGAATTTGAGTGTGAGAGAGTGTGAGAGAGTGTGAGTGTGTGAGAGTGTGAGTGTGAGAGAGTGTGAGTGTGTGAGAGTGAGTGTGAGAGTGTGTGAGAGTGTGAGTGTGAGAGAGTGTGTGAGAGTGTGT
>NC_137140.1:36652610-36660110 GCF_949319135.1 Squalius cephalus
TCGTTAAACTAGCAAAAGTGGATTCGGACGCCCTAAGTGCACTTTAAAGCACCCTGCGCTTAGATGGTTACACTAGGGCCGTAAGACCCCAGGAGAGCGGAGAGACACTCACCAGCGCAGGCGTTGAGGAACAGCCAGTCTGCTTTCCTCATGCGGTTCTTGATCTGCTTGAGCTTCTTGAAGTCCACCTCTCTCTCGTCTCTCCCGCTCTGAGCTCCGGCGGCGAACTCGATCTGCAGTTCTGCCTCGCGTGCGGACGAGCTGGGCGAGTGCCGCCGCGCCCCGCTACACACCCCCCGCGCCCGTCTGCGCTCCGCCTCGTTGATCACGGCGGAGAGCTCGTTGATCTCGTCCGGCTCGGCGGGCTGGTAGTCGTTGGGTCTGGGCTGGGCGCACACCACGCAGCGGGCGGATTTGGGCCAGTTCTCGTACGAGCAGCCCGAGCAGGTCCAGCACTGCACTCGCGTGTTGAGCCGGTTCCGGTCGTTGTACTCCTCGCACGGGTCTGACGTGGGCCGGCCGGTACCGGACTGTGGCTCTGAGGCCCGGAGGCTTCGGCACTGAGTACAGCGCACCGATCTGGGCCAGTTCAGGAACGTGCACACCTGACACGACCACTTCCCACTGGGCTCCACGGACTGGGCCGGCCGGACCCGGGGCCGGGCGCTGGAGTCGGGACAGATGAGAACCGGGTCCCACGGGTGTCCCGCGGTCGGGTCGGGTCGGCCCGGGAACGGGTCCGCTGTGATGATGGTTGCGCTGGGTTTCTGCGCCCGACACATGGTGCATTTAATAGCAGACGGCCAGTTTTCATACGTGCAGTACTCACACGACCACTTCACACACAGCTCTGTCATGATGGATCAGCACACACACACACTCACTCGCGCCACACACACACACACACACACACACACACTCACACTCACACTCACTCAACACACACTCACATCAGAGTCACACATTGAGGCGGAGACAGAAATCTGTAAACACAAAATAAAACGAGACATGTCAAAAAATACAGAACAGGAAGTGACAGATGACAGATGACAGTGCTGATGTTATTAATGACAGTATTAATGTTATCTCAGTGCTGATGTTATTAATGACAGTATTAATGTTATCTCAGTGCTGATGTTATTAATGACAGTATTAATGTTATCTCAGTACTGATGTTATTAATGACAGTATTAATGTTATCTCAGTGCTGATGTTATTAATGACAGTATTAATGTTATCACAGTGCTGATGTTATTAATGACAGTATTAATGTTATCACAGTGCTGATGTTATTAATGACAGTATTAATGTTATCTCAGTGCTGATGTTATTAATGACAGTATTAATGTTATCACAGTGCTGATGTTATTAATGACAGTATTAATGTTATCTCAGTGCTGATGTTATTAATGACAGTATTAATGTTATCACAGTGCTGATGTTATTAATGACAGTATTAATGTTATCTCAGTGCTGATGTTATTAATGACAGTATTAATGTTATCTCAGTGCTGATGTTATTAATGACAGTATTAATGTTATCTCAGTGCTGATGTTATTAATGACAGTATTAATGTTATCTCAGTGCTGATGTTATTAATGACAGTATTAATGTTATCTCAGTGCTGATGTTATTAATGACAGTATTAATGTTATCTCAGTGCTGATGTTATTAATGACAGTATTAATGTTATCTCAGTGCTGATGTTATTAATGACAGTATTAATGTTATCACAGTGCTGATGTTATTAATGACAGTATTAATGTTATCTCAGTGCTGATGTTATTAATGACAGTATTAATGTTATCTCAGTGCTGATGTTATTAATGACAGTATTAATGTTATCTCAGTGCTGATGTTATTAATGACAGTATTAATGTTATCTCAGTGCTGATGTTATTAATGACAGTATTAATGTTATCTCAGTGCTGATGTTATTAATGACAGTATTAATGTTATCTCAGTGCTGATGTTATTAATGACAGTATTAATGTTATCACAGTGCTGATGTTATTAATGACAGTATTAATGTTATCACAGTGCTGATGTTATTAATGACAGTATTAATGTTATCTCAGTGCTGATGTTATTAATGACAGTATTAATGTTATCTCAGTGCTGATGTTATTAATGACAGTATTAATGTTATCTCAGTGCTGATGTTATTAATGACAGTATTAATGTTATCTCAGTGCTGATGTTATTAATGACAGTATTAATGTTATCACAGTGCTGATGTTATTAATGACAGTATTAATGTTATCACAGTGCTGATGTTATTAATGACAGTATTAATGTTATCTCAGTGCTGATGTTATTAATGACAGTATTAATGTTATCTCAGTGCTGATGTTATTAATGACAGTATTAATGTTATCTCAGTGCTGATGTTATTAATGACAGTATTAATGTTATCACAGTGCTGATGTTATTAATGACAGTATTAATGTTATCACAGTGCTGATGTTATTAATGACAGTATTAATGTTATCTCAGTGCTGATGTTATTAATGACAGTATTAATGTTATCTCAGTGCTGATGTTATTAATGACAGTATTAATGTTATCTCAGTGCTGATGTTATTAATGACAGTATTAATGTTATCACAGTGCTGATGTTATTAATGACAGTATTAATGTTATCTCAGTGCTGATGTTATTAATGACAGTATTAATGTTATCTCAGTGCTGATGTTATTAATGACAGTATTAATGTTATCACAGTGCTGATGTTATTAATGACAGTATTAATGTTATCTCAGTGCTGATGTTATTAATGACAGTATTAATGTTATCTCAGTGCTGATGTTATTAATGACAGTATTAATGTTATCACAGTGCTGATGTTATTAATGACAGTATTAATGTTATCTCAGTGCTGATGTTATTAATGACAGTATTAATGTTATCACAGTGCTGATGTTAATGACAGTATTAATGTTATCTCAGTGCTGATGTTATTAATGACAGTATTAATGTTATCTCAGTGCTGATGTTATTAATGACAGTATTAATGTTATCTCAGTGCTGATGTTATTAATGACAGTATTAATGTTATCACAGTGCTGATGTTATTAATGACAGTATTAATGTTATCTCAGTGCTGATGTTATTAATGACAGTATTAATGTTATCACAGTGCTGATGTTAATGACAGTATTAATGTTATCACAGTGCTGATGTTATTAATGACAGTATTAATGTTATCTCAGTGCTGATGTTATTAATGACAGTATTAATGTTATCTCAGTGCTGATGTTATTAATGACAGTATTAATGTTATCACAGTGCTGATGTTATTAATGACAGTATTAATGTTATCTCAGTGCTGATGTTAATGACAGTATTAATGTTATCTCAGTGCTGATGTTAATGACAGTATTATGTTATATCTCAGCACTGACAGTGTTAATATCTACTGACACTCTTATGTCACAGTTCAGTTTTTATTACTGATATCTCGCAGCACTGACTGTGTTAATCTTATAATTATTGACTCTCGTCCCGCACACCACACTCAGAGACACTCTTGTTTGTATTTAAGTCACATTAATACTCCGACAGACGCGTATAAATGCTAAAACATGTAAATACTCACATCGCTCCGCGCGCGACTCCTCATTAATGAGACTTAAATCACCTCAGTCAGTCTTTACTGTTGTTATTCGAACTCCATTGCGTTGTTTATTCTCCGAGCTCTATATTAATCGTTGAATGTTTTTAAATCGATGAATACTGAATCTAAGCTCTGAATGTTGATTTAAATGCGGATTTAATGGCGGCGCTGACAAAATAAAAACGACCAGCGTCTTGCGCAGCGTCACGAGCACGTGACCGAACGCACAGCTGCCGATTGGACGAATCCACACCATGTGAAAACCAACCCTAGAATGACAAATTCGTTTTTTATTTTCATTTTATGTGTTTTCATTTATTTTTTAGGCAATATTTTATGTAAAGTCAAGCTATAAAATACGTAGAATCGTGTAATAAATTACTTTAAAATGAATATGTTGCCCGTATAAAAAAAAAAAAAATACAACACCAAGGCATCCAAGAAAAAATGAGAACACCAAACAAGGGTGTTGATCATTTAAAAATACCCCACACACAACACAACAAAAAACTGAACGTGATTGCAACTCGACACGCCCCTCTGCGAAACGTCATCCCAACATGGCGGCCTACTTGAACAGGTTGCACCACATTTCACTGCACGTCTCTAACGTGGATAAAGTTGTTCATGAGCTCGTGTCCCGGTTCCAGTTTAATGTGTTTGCAGCCAGACTGACGGACCGAGCGACGCAGCTCGCGCTCCGCAGGGGATCGGCCGTGTTCGTGGTCAACGAGACACCGAAAGAGCCGGTGACCGGACCTCAGTCACGTGCCTGGAGCTCCGTCACCGCGCGAGACCATCAGGACCTGAGATGTCTATACGGGGCGCATGCGCACTACCCGGTGGACACCGTGAGTAACGTGTGTTTCGAGGTGGAGTGCGTGGAGCGCGCGTCGCGGGCGTTGCGGGATCAGGGTCTCTGCGAGTTCCTCCAGCCGCCCACCGAGGTCCGCGATGCCCGCGGGCGGGTCTGCTTCTCCGTGCTCCGGTCCGCGGCGGGGAACGTGTGCCACACACTCCTCGACTGCTCCCGGTACCGGGGTCTGTTCCTGCCGGGCTTCAGTGCGGTCGAGCCGGGCTCGCGGACCGCGGAGCGCGCGCACTGTCCCATCAGCCACTTCGACCACATCACGTACGCGTGTCCCCGGGGCAGCACCGCTCACATCACCCGCTGGTACCAGCAGAACCTCGGCTTCCAGAGGTTCTTCATCGACAGGTATCAGCATCCTCATCATCCTCATCCTCATACTCATACAGACTCCTGTCTAGTGCTGACACACACATCTCTATTGCTATTACAGCTGGAGCTCAAATGCAGATGTTTGGGTTTGATTCCCAGGGAATGCATGAACGGACCCAGTGTACAGGCACTGAACGCACTGCAGGGTGAAAGAGTCAAACTGTAGAGTTGCAACGCCAAGGTCACGGGTTTGAATCTTGTAGCTTGAATACAGTGCAAGTATATATAAAAAATGTATCTGTCAAGGTCAGGGGTTAGACTCCCTGGAATTGCATGAACGGCTGAAAGTACTCCTGGCTTGAATGCAGTGGATAAAAGCATCTGTCAAATCCATACATTTTAAGTGACTAGAGTATGGTCGCTGGAGTATGGGGGCTAGAGTATGGGGGCTAGAGTATGGGGGCTAGAGTATGGGGGCTAGAGTATGGGGGCTGGAGTATGTTCGCTGGAGTATGGGGGCTGGAGTATGGGGGCTGGAGTATGGGGGCTAGAGTATGGGGGCTAGAGTATGGTCGCTAGAGTATGGGGGCTGGAGTATGGTCGCTGGAGTATGTTCGCTGGAGTATGGGGGCTAGAGTATGGGGGCTAGAGTATGGTCGCTAGAGTATGGGGGCTGGAGTATGTTCGCTGGAGTATGGGGGCTAGAGTATGGGGGCTAGAGTATGGTCGCTAGAGTATGGGGGCTGGAGTATGTTCGCTGGAGTATGGGGGCTGGAGTATGGGGGCTGGAGTATGGGGGCTAGAGTATGGGGGCTAGAGTATGGGGGCTAGAGTATGGTCGCTAGAGTATGGGGGCTGGAGTATGGTCGCTGGAGTATGTTCGCTGGAGTATGGGGGCTGGAGTATGGGGGCTAGAGTATGGTCGCTAGAGTATGGTCGCTGGAGTATGTTCGCTAGAGTATGTTCGTTAGAGTATGGTCGCTGGAGTATGGTCGCTGGAGTATGGGGGCTGGAGTATGTTCGCTGGAGTATGGGGGCTAGAGTATGGGGGCTAGAGTATGGGGGCTAGAGTATGGTCGCTAGAGTATGGGGGCTGGAGTATGGTCGCTGGAGTATGTTCGCTGGAGTATGGGGGCTAGAGTATGGTCGCTAGAGTATGGTCGCTGGAGTATGTTCGCTAGAGTATGTTCGTTAGAGTATGGTCGCTGGAGTATGGTCGCTGGAGTATGGTCGCTAGAGTATGGTCGCTGGAGTATGGTCGCTGGAGTATGTTCGCTAGAGTATGTTCGTTAGAGTATGGTCGCTGGAGTATGGTCGCTAGAGTATGGTCGCTGGAGTATGGTCGCTGGAGTATGGGGGCTAGAGTATGGTCGCTGGAGTATGTTCGCTAGAGTATGTTCGTTAGAGTATGGTCGCTGGAGTATGGTCGCTAGAGTATGGTCGCTGGAGTATGGGGGCTAGAGTATGGTCGCTAGAGTATGGTCGCTGGAGTATGGTCGCTAGAGTATGGGGGCTAGAGTATGGTCGCTAGAGTATGGGGGCTGGAGTATGGTCGCTGGAGTATGGGGGCTAGAGTATGGTCGCTAGAGTATGGTCGCTGGAGTATGGTCGCTAGAGTATGGGGGCTAGAGTATGGTCGCTAGAGTATGGTCGCTAGAGTATGGTCGCTGGAGTATGGTCGCTAGAGTATGGGGGCTAGAGTATGGTCGCTAGAGTATGGGGGCTGGAGTATGGTCGCTGGAGTATGTTCGCTGGAGTATGGGGGCTGGAGTATGGTCGCTAGAGTATGGTCGCTGGAGTATGTTCGCTAGAGTATGTTCGTTAGAGTATGGTCGCTGGAGTATGGTCGCTGGAGTATGGTCGCTAGAGTATGGTCGCTGGAGTATGGTCGCTGGAGTATGGTCGCTAGAGTATGTTCGCTAGAGTATGGTCGCTGGAGTATGGGGGCTAGAGTATGGTCGCTAGAGTATGGTCGCTGGAGTATGTTCGCTAGAGTATGTTCGTTAGAGTATGGTCGCTGGAGTATGGTCGCTAGAGTATGGTCGCTGGAGTATGGGGGCTAGAGTATGGTCGCTAGAGTATGGTCGCTAGAGTATGGTCGCTAGAGTATGGTCGCTAGAGTATGGTCGCTGGAGTATGTTCGCTAGAGTATGTTCGTTAGAGTATGGGCGCTGGAGTATGGTCGCTGGAGTATGGTCGCTGGAGTATGGTCGCTAGAGTATGGTCGCTAGAGTATGGTCGCTGGAGTATGGGCGCTGGAGTATGGGGGCTGGAGTATGGGCGCTGGAGTATGGTCGCTGGAGTATGGGCGCTGGAGTATGGGGGCTAGAGTATGGGGGCTAGAGTATGGGCGCTGGAGTATGTTCGCTGGAGTATGTTCGCTAGAGTATGGGGCTAGAGTATGGTCGCTGGAGTATGGGCGCTAGAGTATGGGCGCTGGAGTATGGTCGCTAGAGTATGGGCGCTAGAGTATGGGCGCTGGAGTATGGTCGCTAGAGTATGGTCGCTAGAGTATGGTCGCTGGAGTATGGGCGCTGGAGTATGGGCGCTAGAGTATGGGCGCTGGAGTATGGTCGCTGGAGTATGGGCGCTGGAGTATGGGGGCTAGAGTATGGGGGCTAGAGTATGGGCGCTGGAGTATGTTCGCTGGAGTATGTTCGCTAGAGTATGGGGCTAGAGTATGGTCGCTGGAGTATGGTCGCT
>NC_137140.1:36672610-36700110 GCF_949319135.1 Squalius cephalus
TCCTCGAGATCCAGTGATCAGGGATACTGTGAACTAAAGCTTGGACTCGATATAGAGTTCCTCACTCCTCGAGATCCAGTGATCAGGGATACTGTGAACTAAAGCTCGGACTCGATATAGAGTTCCTCACTCCTCGAGATCCAGTGATCAGGGATACTGTGAACTAAAGCTTGGACTCGATATAGAGTTCCTCACTCCTCGAGATCCAGTGATCAGGGATACTGTGAACTAAAGCTCGGACTCGATATAGAGTTCCTCACTCCTCGAGATCCAGTGATCAGAGATACTGTGAACTAAAGCTCGGACTCGATATAGAGTTCCTCACTCCTCGAGATCCAGTGATCAGGGATACTGTGAACTAAAGCTTGGACTCGATATAGAGTTCCTCACTCCTCGAGATCCAGTGATCAGGGATACTGTGAACTAAAGCTTGGACTCGATATAGAGTTCCTCACTCCTCGAGATCCAGTGATCAGGGATACTGTGAACTAAAGCTCGGACTCGATATAGAGTTCCTCACTCCTCGAGATCCAGTGATCAGGGATACTGTGAACTAAAGCTCGGACTCGATATAGAGTTCCTCACTCCTCGAGATCCAGTGATCAGGGATACTGTGAACTAAAGCTCGGACTCGATATAGAGTTCCTCACTCCTCGAGATCCAGTGATCAGGGATACTGTGAACTAAAGCTTGGACTCGATATAGAGTTCCTCACTCCTCGAGATCCAGTGATCAGGGATACTGTGAACTAAAGCTCGGACTCGATATAGAGTTCCTCACTCCTCGAGATCCAGTGATCAGGGATGCTGTGAACTAAAGCTTGGACTCAATATAGAGTTCCTCACTCCTCGAGATCCAGTGATCAGGGATACTGTGAACTAAAGCTTGGACTCGATATAGAGTTCCTCACTCCTCGAGATCCAGTGATCAGGGATACTGTGAACTAAAGCTCGGACTCGATATAGAGTTCCTCACTCCTCGAGATCCAGTGATCAGGGATACTGTGAACTAAAGCTTGGACTCGATATAGAGTTCCTCACTCCTCGAGATCCAGTGATCAGGGATACTGTGAACTAAAGCTTGGACTCGATATAGAGTTCCTCACTCCTCGAGATCCAGTGATCAGGGATACTGTGAACTAAAGCTTGGACTCGATATAGAGTTCCTCACTCCTCGAGATCCAGTGATCAGGGATACTGTGAACTAAAGCTTGGACTCGATATAGAGTTCCTCACTCCTCGAGATCCAGTGATCAGGGATACTGTGAACTAAAGCTTGGACTCGATATAGAGTTCCTCACTCCTCGAGATCCAGTGATCAGGGATACTGTGAACTAAAGCTCGGACTCGATATAGAGTTCCTCACTCCTCGAGATCCAGTGATCAGAGATACTGTGAACTAAAGCTCGGACTCGATATAGAGTTCCTCACTCCTCGAGATCCAGTGATCAGGGATACTGTGAACTAAAGCTCGGACTCGATATAGAGTTCCTCACTCCTCGAGATCCAGTGATCAGGGATACTGTGAACTAAAGCTTGGACTCGATATAGAGTTCCTCACTCCTCGAGATCCAGTGATCAGAGATACTGTGAACTAAAGCTCGGACTCGATATAGAGTTCCTCACTCCTCGAGATCCAGTGATCAGGGATACTGTGAACTAAAGCTCGGACTCGATATAGAGTTCCTCACTCCTCGAGATCCAGTGATCAGGGATACTGTGAACTAAAGCTTGGACTCGATATAGAGTTCCTCACTCCTCGAGATCCAGTGATCAGGGATACTGTGAACTAAAGTTCGGACTCGATATAGAGTTCCTCACTCCTCGAGATCCAGTGATCAGGGATACTGTGAACTAAAGCTTGGACTCGATATAGAGTTCCTCACTCCTCGAGATCCAGTGATCAGGGATACTGTGAACTAAAGCTTGGACTCGATATAGAGTTCCTCACTCCTCGAGATCCAGTGATCAGGGATACTGTGAACTAAAGCTTGGACTCGATATAGAGTTCCTCACTCCTCGAGATCCAGTGATCAGGGATACTGTGAACTAAAGCTTGGACTCGATATAGAGTTCCTCACTCCTCGAGATCCAGTGATCAGGGATACTGTGAACTAAAGCTCGGACTCGATATAGAGTTCCTCACTCCTCGAGATCCAGTGATCAGGGATACTGTGAACTAAAGCTTGGACTCGATATAGAGTTCCTCACTCCTCGAGATCCAGTGATCAGGGATACTGTGAACTAAAGCTTGGACTCGATATAGAGTTCCTCACTCCTCGAGATCCAGTGATCAGGGATACTGTGAACTAAAGCTCGGACTCGATATAGAGTTCCTCACTCCTCGAGATCCAGTGATCAGGGATACTGTGAACTAAAGCTCGGACTCGATATAGAGTTCCTCACTCCTCGAGATCCAGTGATCAGAGATACTGTGAACTAAAGCTCGGACTCGATATAGAGTTCCTCACTCCTCGAGATCCAGTGATCAGGGATACTGTGAACTAAAGCTCGGACTCGATATAGAGTTCCTCACTCCTCGAGATCCAGTGATCAGGGATACTGTGAACTAAAGCTTGGACTCGATATAGAGTTCCTCACTCCTCGAGATCCAGTGATCAGAGATACTGTGAACTAAAGCTTGGACTCGATATAGAGTTCCTCACTCCTCGAGATCCAGTGATCAGGGATACTGTGAACTAAAGCTTGGACTCGATATAGAGTTCCTCACTCCTCGAGATCCAGTGATCAGGGATACTGTGAACTAAAGCTCGGACTCGATATAGAGTTCCTCACTCCTCGAGATCCAGTGATCAGGGATACTGTGAACTAAAGCTTGGACTCGATATAGAGTTCCTCACTCCTCGAGATCCAGTGATCAGGGATACTGTGAACTAAAGCTCGGACTCGATATAGAGTTCCTCACTCCTCGAGATCCAGTGATCAGGGATACTGTGAACTAAAGCTTGGACTCGATATAGAGTTCCTCACTCCTCGAGATCCAGTGATCAGGGATACTGTGAACTAAAGCTCGGACTCGATATAGAGTTCCTCACTCCTCGAGATCCAGTGATCAGGGATACTGTGAACTAAAGCTCGGACTCGATATAGAGTTCCTCACTCCTCGAGATCCAGTGATCAGGGATACTGACACGCAGGAATCCTGTTCCCCCGCTTATATGAGCTTTCTTTATAGAGATACAGGCCTAAACCCAGGTGATCCCTCATATCAGGGCTATACAGCACATCATCATATCCTCCTGCACTGACACTTGTGCAGCTTTTGTCAGTGTTTATTTAAAAACGTCCAATTTTGCAGAATATAAGATGGTAAATATTTAATTGATGTGTTGTCAATACAATAGGTTAGGGTTAATGCCCGACGAGGTGTCCATTATCAGGTATTAATGGACGACGGCGAGGCGTGAACTGTCCGACGCGCAGCGGAAGACCATTAATACCTGATAATGGACACCTCGAAGGGCATTATCCCGCTTATACCATGGTCACTTACGAAAGAAAGAAATATTTAATCAATTAATAATACTTTAATGTGTTTTAGAGTAAAAATCGTGAGGGTTTTTATTTATTAAGTCGAGCGCACTATTTAATATCTCCCGTATACAGGCGTGGCCAAGCGACCCGACCGCAGCCGTTGACCAGTGAGTTTGAGCAGAGACAATTTATATGAGACATGCCACTTCCTCAATCCTCAGTAGAACTATATAAAGGACTTTGGTTTGAGCCAGCGCAGTCATTTATACTGTCATCAGGCAAACTGACGGGACGCCTTTCCTAGGTGTACATTATCACTTTTTAATGGACACCCTGCAGCCAATCAGAATCGAGTATTCACCCAGACCATGGTATAAATAACAGTATAACAGTATAGGTGTGATTTACACACACACACACACACACCATCCAGTCTCAGCGATCCGTCACTCTCTGCTCTGTAGCTCTCAGCAGTGTGTGTGTGTGTGTGTGTGTGTGTGTGTGTGTGTGTGTGTGTGTGTGCGTGTGTGTGTGCGTGTGTGTGTGTGTGTGTGTGTGTGTGTGTGTGTGTGTGTGTGTGTGTGTGTGTGTGTGTGTGTGTGTGTGTGTGAATACACCTCTTCTTCATTCTGTCAAATCGAGATGTTGACTGATTTAGTGTGTGTGTGTGTGTGTGTGTGTGCAGGCTCCTGCTCCAGGTGTTCACGAAGCCCTTGTTCGGAGAGAACTCCTTCTTCCTGGAGCTCATCGAGCGGAGAGGAGCCTCGGGCTTCGGCGAGGGGAACATCCGAGCGCTCTGGAGATCCGTGGAGCGGGAGCGGGAGCGGGAGCGCCGGAACACACACTCCGCTGAGCTCAGACACACACACACACTCCGCTGAGCTCAGACACACACACACACTCCGCTGAGCTCAGACACACACACACACTCCGCTGAGCTCAGACACACACACACTCCGCTCACATCAGACACACACACACACACTCCGCTGAGCTCAGACACACACACACACACACACACACTCCGCTGAGCTCAGACACACACACACACTCCGCTGAGCTCAGACACACACACACACTCCGCTGAGCTCAGACACACACACACACTCCGCTGAGCTCAGACACACACACACTCCGCTCACATCAGACACACACACACACACTCCGCTGAGCTCAGACACACACACACACACTCCGCTGAGCTCAGACACACACACACACTCCGCTGAGCTCAGACACACACACACACTCCGCTGAGCTCAGACACACACACACACTCCGCTGAGCTCAGACACACACACACACTCCGCTGAGCTCAGACACACACACACTCCGCTCACATCAGACACACACACACACACTCCGCTGAGCTCAGACACACACACACACTCCGCTGAGCTCAGACACACACACACTCCGCTCACATCAGACACACACACACACACACTCCGCTGAGCTCAGACACACACACACACTCCGCTGAGCTCAGACACACACACACACTCCGCTGAGCTCAGACACACACACACTCCGCTCACATCAGACACACACACACACACTCCGCTGAGCTCAGACACACACACACACTCCGCTGAGCTCAGACACACACACACACTCCGCTGAGCTCAGACACACACACACACTCCGCTGAGCTCAGACACACACACACTCCGCTCACATCAGACACACACACACACACTCCGCTGAGCTCAGACACACACACACACACACACACACACTCCGCTGAGCTCAGACACACACACACACACACTCACACTGCGCTGAGCTCAGACACACACACACACACACACACTCCGCTGAGCTCAGACACACACACACACACACACACTCCGCTGAGCTCAGACACACACACACACACACACACTCCGCTGAGCTCAGACACACACACACTCACACTGCGCTGAGCTCAGACACACACACACACACTCCGCTGAGCTCAGACACACACACACACACACACACACACACACACTCCTCTGAGCTCAGACACACACACACACTCCGCTGAGCTCAGACACACACACACACACACACACACACACACACACACACACTCCTCTGAGCTCAGACACACACACACACACTCCGCTGAGCTCAGACACACACACACACACACACTCCTCTGAGCTCAGACACACACACACACTGCGCTGAGCTCAGACACACACACACACACACACACACACACACACTCCACTGAGCTCAGACACACACTGCATGATCTCCTCATCTTCATCAGATATGATGTTCAGTGCTGTATGATGAAGCGCAGCAGTTCTCATGTGTTCCTCTAGATGGTGTGTGTGTGTGTGTGTGTGTGTACCTCAGGTGTTCCTCTAGATGGTGTGTGTGTGTGTGTGTGTGTGTGTATGAGAGTGGACCTCAGGTGTTCCTGTAGATGGTGTGCGTGTGTGAGAGAGTGGACCTCAGGTGTTCCTGTAGTGTAGATGGTGTGTGTGTGTGTGTGTACCTCAGGTGTTCCTGTTGAGAGTGTGTGTGTGTGTGTGTATATCTCAGGGATCTAGGTAACTAGACAGGGTGTGTAATTTTCCCACATCTGAACTTCACCAGCTTCACTATCACAGAAGCCACACACACACACACACACACACACCCAAACACACACACACACACCCACACACACACACACACACACACACACACACACACACACACACAGTGCCGCTCTCAGAGGCTCAGGTACAGCGTTCCCCGTTCGGTGTGTTATCCTCGGGTTTAGTGTCCAGGGGCTGTAATGCTGTCTCACACACCAGGACTAATCTAGTCCCAGACTAAATATCTTATTAATAAAGCATCTTAAAATATGTCAGTGCCACAGTCATGTTTTTATCTGAGGCATGTTTACAAAAGCTGATTGAACTGAGGTCTAATCCTGGCTTAATCTAAACCCTGTCTGTGAAACCAGGCCCTGCGTTCTTGATTTAAGAACTGATCCAGTGTAGTTTCCACTGTTAGTGAGCGTGTGTATTCTGGGGATGTGTGTGTGTGTGTGTGTGTGTGTGTGTGTCACTCATGAGGACTGAGACGCTGTTTTCTTCTGGAAACAAACGGTTGCATTATTTCCTGTTATCTCTGTAAAGCTGCTCTGAAACACTGTATTGTGAAAAGCGCTGTATAAATAAAGCTGACTTGACTTGACACAGGCCTGGATCTTCATCATTGGCTCTTAACGATGATGGTGGGAAAACAGTCTCATGTACAACTGTGATAAACCGGGATCAGGACTGGGAAAAATCCTATTATAACCCATGAGTGTCAGAATCCACTGGTCTCACTGCAGGACCAATGAAGATGACAAAATGTGATTAAAAAGACTTTCACCAAGATCTACTTTCCTTTATGCATCCATATACAATTATCAAGTAAAATCTCATGTCTGTTGACATTTTAACTACCCATTTATCAAAGCATCATGCTGGTATAGACTACTTTTTTATTATTAGAAAGATGTAGTGTGAACTCGTTCATAAATCAGATTGATTGAACAGGGTGAGGCTAACTTTCCGTGTTGTGTGTGTGTGTGTGTGTGTGTGTGTGAATTAGTTGTTGTAATGCGTAGTAATATTGTGTGACGGCTTGGGCGAGTCCATTCAGACGCGGGGGTGCAGCCTCTTCGGTTCAATATTAAATAGTAATCATATCCGAGTTTACCTTCGTCAGGTATCGTAAGTGATGTTTCTGTGTATAGTAATACAGTTCTCGCTTGGTTGAAGGAGTTTAGAAGTGTGTTTGTGTGTGTTTTGTGCCGGGCTGCGGTTCCGTGTTCCCCCGCGGCTCTCCGTGCGTGTGCGGCCGCGGGATGAAGATGATCTGAAGGAGCGTATTTACCGATCCGGCCCGCCGCTCGCTGTCCCGTGAGTATTTACCGATCCGACCCGCCGCTCGCTGTCCCGTGAGTATTTACCGTGAAGTAATGGACTAATCTGCAGTGTGTTTCCCGATGTTTCGCGGGCTCGTGAGTGCGTGAGTTTCCCGCGACGCTCGCGGACGTCAGTAGCTTTTGTTCCCCGAGCGCTGGGAAACACCGAGCTAAAGTCAGTCAGTTTCTCTCAACGATCATAATTACACAAATAAACTTTTCAAAACTCAAAACTTACGATCAAAGTTAAAGCTTAAACCCTGTTCGGCTCGAACTGAGAACTGAAAACTCCAATAAACTTCAGAAACCCGCTGAAAAACTATTATTCAGTGTTTTAAGAGTATTCATTAGTATTCTGTGTAACTTAGTTGAAGAATGAAGTGTATTTGATTTTGTAGTATTTCCAGAGTATTCAGTATTTATGTATTCTATATAATTGAAGAATTAAGTGTATTGAAAGTTTAGTATTTTATAGAATTCAGTATTTTAGTGTATTCAGTATTTTAGAGTAGCCTATTCTATATAATTGAAGAATGAAGTGTATCTTGCTATTGTAGTATTTTTAGAGTATTCAGTATTTGAGTGTTCAATATAATTGAAGTATAAAGTATATTTTGATATTGTAGAGTTTTATAGTATGCAGTATTTTTAGACTATTCAGTATGTTAGACTATTCAATGTAATTGAAGTATGAAGTATGCTGTGGTAGTGTAGTGTTCTATGAAGTATGCTGTGGTTCTATGAAGTATGCTGTGGTAGTGTAGTGTTCTATGAAGTATGCTGTGGTAGTGTAGTGTTCTATGAAGAATGCTGTGATAGTGTAGTGTTCTATGAAGTATACTTTGATAGTGTAGTGTTCTATGAAGAATGCTGTGATAGTGTAGTGTTCTATGAAGTATGCTGTGGTTCTATGAAGTATACTTTGATAGTGTAGTGTTCTATGAAGAATGCTGTGGTAGTGTAGTGTTCTATGAAGTATGCTGTGGTAGTGTAGTGTTCTATGAAGTATGCTGTGGTTCTATGAAGTATACTTTGATAGTGTAGTGTTCTATGAAGTATGCTGTGGTAGTGTAGTGTTCTATGAAGTATGCTGTGGTAGTGTAGTGTTCTATGAAGTATACTTTGATAGTGTAGTGTTCTATGAAGTATACTGTGGTTCTATGAAGTATACTGTGGTAGTGTAGTGTTCTATGAAGTATACTTTGATAGTGTAGTGTTCTATGAAGTATGCTGTGGTAGTGTAGTGTTCTATGAAGTATACTGTGGTAGTGTAGTGTTCTATGAAGTATACTTTGATAGTGTAGTGTTCTATGAAGTATGCTGTGGTAGTGTAGTGTTCTATGAAGTATGCTGTGGTAGTGTAGTGTTCTATGAAGTATGCTGTGGTAGTGTAGTGTTCTATGAAGAATGCTGTGGTAGTGTAGTGTTCTATGAAGTATGCTGTGGTTCTATGAAGTATACTGTGGTAGTGTAGTGTTCTATGAAGAATGCTGTGGTAGTGTAGTGTTCTATGAAGTATGCTGTGGTAGTGTAGTGTTCTATGAAGAATGCTGTGGTTCTATGAAGTATGCTGTGGTAGTGTAGTGTTCTGTGAAGAATGCTGTGGTTCTATGAAGTATGCTGTGGTAGTGTAGTGTTCTATGAAGAATGCTGTGGTTCTATGAAGTATGCTGTGGTAGTGTAGTGTTCTGTGAAGAATGCTGTGGTAGTGTTCTATGAAATATACTTTGATAGTGTAGTGTTCTATGAAGTATGCTGTGGTAGTGTAGTGTTCTATGAAGAATGCTGTGGTAGTGTAGTGTTCTATGAAGTATGCTGTGGTAGTGTAGTGTTCTATGAAGAATGCTGTGGTAGTGTAGTGTTCTATGAAGTATGCTGTGGTAGTGTAGTGTTCTATGAAGAATGCTGTGGTTCTATGAAGTATGCTGTGGTAGTGTAGTGTTCTATGAAGAATGCTGTGGTTCTATGAAGTATGCTGTGGTAGTGTAGTGTTCTATGAAGAATGCTGTGGTTCTATGAAGTATGCTGTGGTAGTGTAGTGTTCTGTGAAGAATGCTGTGGTAGTGTTCTATGAAATATACTTTGATAGTGTAGTGTTCTATGAAGTATGCTGTGGTAGTGTAGTGTTCTATGAAGAATGCTGTGGTAGTGTAGTGTTCTATGAAGTATGCTGTGGTAGTGTAGTGTTCTATGAAGAATGCTGTGGTAGTGTAGTGTTCTATGAAGTATGCTGTGGTAGTGTAGTGTTCTATGAAGAATGCTGTGGTTCTATGAAGTATGCTGTGGTAGTGTAGTGTTCTATGAAGTATGCTGTGGTAGTGTAGTGTTCTGTGAAGTATACTGTGGTATTGTAGTGTTCTATGAAGTATGCTGTGGTAGTGTAGTGTTCTATGAAGAATGCTGTGGTAGTGTAGTGTTCTATGAAGTATGCTGTGGTAGTGTAGTGTTCTATGAAGTATGCTGTGGTAGTGTAGTGTTCTATGAAGTATGCTGTGGTAGTGTAGTGTTCTATGAAGTATGCTGTGGTAGTGTAGTGTTCTCCTCAGTGTTATTAGCTGTGACTCGAGTGTGATGAAGATGAAGAGTGTGGTCAGAGCAGGAGTGTGTGTGTGTGTGTGTGTGTGTGTGTGTGTGTAGTCGCCGCCTGTATGAGAGCTGATTGTGTTTATCAGGTTATCTGCACTAAACCAGCGTAACTCTGACATGCAAACGAGGGGTTTTTCACTTCTCGCTGAGCGCGCCCGTGTGAGTTTCACAGGAGGGTTTCGGTTACTGTAACTCAAGCACGATCTGCCAGTTCTCCAGTCGCTGCCGGTCTGAGTGTGTGTGTGTGTGTGTGTGTGTTTCTCACCTCACGCCGTCATTTTCCGCTCAACTGGCTAGTGTCCCGTGAGCAGTGTGTGTAGTGAGCAGTGTGTGTAGTGAGCAGTGTGTGTAGTGAGCAGTGTGTGGAGTGTGCAGTGTGTGTAGTGAGCAGTGTGTGTAGTGAGCAGTGTGTGTAGTGAGCAGTGTGTTTAGTGAGCAGTGTGTGTAGTGAGCAGTGTGTGTAGTGTGCAGTGTGTGTAGTGAGCAGTGTGTGTAGTGTGCAGTGTGTTTAGTGAGCAGTGTGTGTAGTGAGCAGTGTGTGTAGTGAGCAGTGTGTGTAGTGAGCAGTGTGTGGAGTGTGCAGTGTGTGTAGTGAGCAGTGTGTGTAGTGAGCAGTGTGTGTAGTGAGCAGTGTGTGTAGTGAGCAGTGTGTGGAGTGTGCAGTGTGTGTAGTGAGCAGTGTGTGTAGTGAGCAGTGTGTGTAGTGAGCAGTGTGTGTAGTGAGCAGTGTGTGTAGTGAGCAGTGTGTGTAGTGAGCAGTGTGTGTGTAGTGAGCAGTGTGTTTAGTGAGCAGTGTGTGTAGTGAGCAGTGTGTGTAGTGAGCAGTGTGTGTGTAGTGTGCAGTGTGTGTAGTGAGCAGTGTGTAGTGTGCAGTGTGTGTAGTGAGCAGTGTGTAGTGTGCAGTGTGTGTAGTGAGCAGTGTGTGTAGTGAGCAGTGTGTGTAGTGAGCAGTGTGTGTAGTGTGCAGTGTGTGGAGTGAGCAGTGTGTGTAGTGAGCAGTGTGTGTAGTGTGCAGTGTGTGTAGTGTGCAGTGTGTGTAGTGAGCAGTGTGTGTAGTGTGCAGTGTGTGTAGTGAGCAGTGTGTGTAGTGAGCAGTGTGTGTAGTGTGCAGTGTGTGGAGTGAGCAGTGTGTGTAGTGAGCAGTGTGTGTAGTGTGCAGTGTGTGGAGTGAGCAGTGTGTGTAGTGAGCAGTGTGTGTAGTGTGCAGTGTGTGGAGTGAGCAGTGTGTGTAGTGAGCAGTGTGTGTAGTGTGCAGTGTGTGTAGTGAGCAGTGTGTGTAGTGAGCAGTGTGTGTAGTGAGCAGTGTGTGTAGTGAGCAGTGTGTGTAGTGTGCAGTGTGTGTAGTGAGCAGTGTGTGTAGTGAGCAGTGTGTGTAGTGAGCAGTGTGTGTAGTGTGCAGTGTGTGTAGTGTGCAGTGTGTGTAGTGAGCAGTGTGTGTAGTGAGCAGTGTGTGTAGTGAGCAGTGTGTGTGTAGTGTGCAGTGTGTGTAGTGAGCAGTGTGTAGTGAGCAGTGTGTGTAGTGAGCAGTGTGTGTAGTGAGCAGTGTGTGGAGTGTGCAGTGTGTGTAGTGAGCAGTGTGTGTAGTGAGCAGTGTGTGTGTAGTGTGCAGTGTGTGTAGTGAGCAGTGTGTGTAGTGAGCAGTGTGTGTAGTGAGCAGTGTGTGTAGTGAGCAGTGTGTGTAGTGAGCAGTGTGTGTAGTGAGCAGTGTGTGGAGTGTGTGTTTCACGGTGAACGACCAAACCAGCCGGCTGAGGGTTAGTCGAGTCTCCTTCATGTCTACAGCGCTTTACCAGTATAGAGTCTCACAGCAGCTTCACAGTGATGACAGGAGATTACAGTAACAGTGTTCAGGCTTTACAGCAGATCTAGAATAAAGTTATTGTCCAGATAAAGTTAGTTATGATTGATTCACTTCCGTTGTGAAGATCATTAGTTATTAACCGCTGACACACACCGCTCTCACAGAAACCCTTACAGTCTTTCGCCTCTCTGAAGAGTGTAGTGTGTGTTTACGGAGCCTCAGCAACAGAGCGACATGTTATGTTGAGTTAGTGTTAGTGTTTGTGTTAGTAGTGTTAGTAGTGTTGTGTTAGTGTTAGTGTTAGTGTTAGTGTTTGTGTTAGTGTTTGTGTTAGTGTTAGTGTTTGTGTTAGTAGTGAATAGTTGTGTGTTTCTGCTTGATATGTCATTGTTTGATATCATCAGAAAGAACAGGTTTTACTGTTCCTCTGACATAAAAGAGGCTGATTGTGATCTTTACATAATTGTTTGTTTGCACATTGAGTGTTTAAAGCCCCTGGTGTGTGTGTGTGTGTGTGTGTGTGTGTGTGTGTGTGTGTGTGTGTGTGTGTGTGTGTGTGTGTGTGTGTGTGTGTGTGTGTGTGTGTGTGTGTGTGTGTGTGTGTTATCAGGGCTGCTGCTTGAGATGCTGGTCGTTGTCTTGAGTGTGATCAGCTGACAGGCCTTTGGACTTGTGCGATTGCACTTCTCTTGCGCTGCGTGTGTGTTTTGATAACTGGGTCACGTAACGCATGCGGCCGAGGACGCGCACCACAGTGGAAGTTCCCATGATGAGTCACAAGACACTCTTTATGAGCCGCTGGTTTCCAGTTATTGCCAGTTCCATATTCTCTGCATGTTGACATCAGGCCGAGAGCGGAAGCGCTTCATGAGATCATGAATCACGGAGATGACCGGGAGATCTGGGAACGGCCACTGATGAGCTTTATCCTAGAGAACCGATCCAGTTTTAAATGTTCATTACTCCTCTTCCCGCTCGATGAAGCTGCATAGAGACGGATGCTGTCGCGCTCATGCTCTCTGTGTGAAACAGACTGAGATTTAAGATGTCATCTCTTTTAGACTTAAATCATCCCCTTCATTGTAGCGCTCAGATATTCACAATGCATTGTGGGACATCTGAATATAAGCCAAGCTCACGTTTATTACTCATGCATTTGTTGAAATGTGCGGCATGAGATCGGAGTGAAAAACAACCTAAAATTCTATTCAGAAAAAGCCTCATATGGACTGTCGTTTTTATACTTCCTTTCAGCGGAAAAGAGCGTCGTGAACTTTCTTCTAAACGTCTCTTTTCGTGTATAAACCACATGATGTGAGTAAATAATGGAACAATCTTTTATATCTCTTTATATCTACTTTATGTCTCACAATTCTGACTTTATATCTCACAATTCTGACTTTATATCTCACAATTCTGACTTTATATCTCACAATTCTGACTTTATATCTCACAATTCTGACTTTATATCTCACAATTCTGACTTTATATCTCACAATTCTGACTTTATATCTCGCAATTCTGACTTTATATCTCACAATTCGGACTTTATATCTCACAATTCGGACTTTATATCACACAATTCTGACTTTATATCACGCAATTCGGACTTTATATCTCACAATTCGGACTTTATATCTCACAATTCTGACTTTATATCTCACAATTCTGACTTTATATCTCACAATTCTGACTTTATATCTCACAATTCTGACTTTATATCTCACAATTCTGACTTTATATCTCACAATTCTGACTTTATATCTCACAATTCGGACTTTATATCTCACAATTCGGACTTTATATCTCACAATTCGGACTTTATATCTCACAATTCGGACTTTATAACACAATTCGGACTTTATATCTCACAATTCGGACTTTATATCTCACAATTCTGACTTTATATCTCACAATTCGGACTTTATATCTCACAATTCGGACTTTATATCTCACAATTCGGACTTTATATCTCACAATTCGGACTTTATATCTCACAATTCGGACTTTATATCTCACAATTCGGACTTTATATCTCACAATTCGGACTTTATATCTCACAATTCGGACTTTATATCTCACAATTCGGACTTTATAACACAATTCGGACTTTATATCTCACAATTCGGACTTTATAACACAATTCGGACTTTATATCTCACAATTCGGACTTTATATCTCACAATTCGGACTTTATATCTCACAATTCGGACTTTATAACACAATTCTGACTTTATATCTCACAATTCGGACTTTATATCTCACAATTCGGACTTTATATCTCACAATTCGGACTTTATAACACAATTTGGACTTTATATCTCACAATTCGGACTTTATATCTCACAATTCGGACTTTATATCTCACAATTCGGACTTTATAACACAATTCGGACTTTATATCTCACAATTCAGACTTTATATCTCACAATTCGGACTTTATATCTCACAATTCGGACTTTATATCTCACAATTCGGACTTTATAACACAAATCGGACTTTATATCTCACAATTCAGACTTTATATCACACAATTCTGAGATAAAATCAGAATTGTGAGATAAAAAGTCACAATTACTTTTTTTATTCTGTGGCGGAAACAAGCTTCCATAGTTTGTGTTTCATTACAACCCATCATTAAAAAAAAAAAATCCTTTCAAATTGAAAAAAAGAGCGTTGTGAACATTCTTCTAAACGTCTCTTTTTGTGTATGAAACCACATGATGTGAGTAAATAATGGAGCAGTCAGCCAACCCTTTAAAGCAGTGTTGTACTGATGATTTGATAACGGTGTGTGTCGTTAGCTCATGTTTCTGAGCGCCAGTGTTCAGACAAGCGTGTGTGTGTGTGTGTGATCAGCGTGTGTGTGTGTGGAGAGCAGAGCACATGAATGCTTCTTTGTGTGTTTCAGCGTCTCTCTCTGCTAGTTATTGCCTGGTAACACTTTAACCAGAGCTCTGCTAATCAGCGTTAGCGGTGGGACGAACTCCCACAGGCCTGTGTGTTAGAGCCTCACGTGTGCGAGAGGAGTGCGGATAAAGTGAGGTTTTCTCCAATGAAAAGAAACCGGTCTCTCTTTTGTGTTTATGTTAAGCGGTCGGGCAGCTGCGTCTTGTGAAAGCGTTCGCTCCTTTACGCCGCTATTGTGTAAGCTAACCGGCTCGGTCTGGCAGTGTTAGCGTGTGCGAGTCTCTGGCGGAGGAGCTGTGGTGTTCCACGGACTATAAACTCTTGGCTCGCACTGTTTGGCTTCATTTCTACATGTGTTTCACAATTGGATCTGTGATGTTTCTGTTGCCACAGAGTTGGCTGGCCTTGTGAACGCGCCCAGTGGAGTTTGGTTTGGCCCGAACGCGAGGTGGCGTCGGCTAGCAAAGCTCATATGACTAATTGATTCGCTGCAACTTCCAGAAGCCCTGAAACCCTTGCCGGGCAGGCGCTGGTGGAGTCGCTGCGGTTTTACTCTTTCTGGAGGAGTTTTCCATTCACGCTTTTGGTTTTGAGAAGATTTATGTTCAGGATGGGCTGGCGTCCGCTAGGCTTGCTACGATACTTGGTGTTGACGGTGTTCAGAAGCAACACCGGTTACATCACTTGCGCACCGGCACCGCCCACACCGTTGATTTGATTATTGATTTATTTATTTTTTTCTTGGTAAGACAATCTACAAAATTTAGTTCAGTTAGAGAACAGACTCTACATTTAAAAGCTGAACGTGTCTGCTCGACAAACCGCGAGCTGAACGAGAGTCGCCGCTCAGATCAGATCTCGTTAATCACAGGAGCGAGGATCTGACTGACAAGATGGTGGAGGAATGTCTGGTGTCGAAGCGAAATGTAAAATCGCCTATTTAAGCGAATTTGTTTTTAAGCGAAGTTTTATTGTTGTGTTTTTCATTAAGAATGATATGCTAATGAACTCACCATTCAAGCAATCCGCCCCCGAATTGGCGCTAATTTAAAAGCGAAACTAAAATGTGCACGGGCATTAATAACGGTGCGTGTTCCTATAGGAATTAAGTGAAAACGCTCGCTCTGCTCCGCACCGTTATAAAAGCCCGTGCTGACGTGCGCATTTTAGTTTCACTTTCAAATTAGCGATTTAAAACCGGCGATACCGGTATTACGATATACTTAACGATCACGTAACTCTGACTTTATAACTCGTAATTCTGACTTTATAACTCTCAATTGTGACTTTATATCACGCAATTCTGAAATAAAAAGTTGCAATTACCTTTTTTATGTTTTATTCTGTGGCGTAAACAAGCTTCCATAGTTTGTACTTCATTACAGGCCATCATATATAAATAAAATTCCTTTCAAATTGGATAAATTCAGTTACGTGTGTCCCGAACCCCAGAGACGGATGACGGGAACAATGAGTCCAGCTGTTGCTCGTGTGAACGCGAGTCTCTGGGGTTGGACGTGAGCGTGAGTGAACGATGATGGAGTTCCTGTAATCTGTTGTTTGTGCCCGAGGGAGATGTGCCGCGCGCTGATTGGCCTGAAGCGGGTCTTGATGTCGGGTCTCGTATCCGAGACGCTGAAGCCAGTCTCGCCCTTCAGATAGAGGCTTATCGAGTCCCATGAGCCCCGGGAGATATCAGACACACTCGACGTGTGTGTGTGTGTGTGTGTGTGTCGCCACACGCCACATTAAACATGTCTCGCACATGTGTCCTGTTTACTAGCTCCCTCTGGCCTGACGACGCCAGACACGCCGATAAAGGACGATTAGATCTGCAGTCTGTAACATGTTCCTGAATATTTCCTAAATTCTGTGTTGTTTATTTTTCTGGATTCCATTTTAATGGTATTAATCATCAAAAAGCATGTCTAGTCAAAAGAATATATAAATCATAAAGCATTAACAAGTTAACAATAAATACGTCCCTGTAAAATCAGATTTATTTTGTTTCTCACTTAAATTTCATCAAATTATCTGATTATTTTACTGATCTAACCCTAACCCTAACAGAACAACAAGATCAAAAGAAGATATAACAAGCGTAACAACAAATAAAACAGAAAAATAAGAGCAACATGGCTCAGCGTAACCATAAATCTCCACATCTGCTCAGAGTTACTGGAGGAACTGTGTGTTCTGATAACCGTGAGGCTTATTTCCAGCAGATCACATGACCTCGAGTCCACAACACGAGCTCCTCCTCATCATCAGCGGCACCTTCATCACGAGCTGCTGTCGGATCTGCTCAAAGATAAACACAAGAAGCCGAGTCGAGTCTCCTTCATGTCTACAGCGCTTTACCAGTATAGAGTCTCACAGCAGCTTCACAGTGATGACAGGAGATTACAGTAACAGTGTTCAGGCTTTACAGCAGATCTAGAGTAAAGTTATTGTCCAGATAAAGTTAGTTATGATTGATTCACTTCCGTTGTGAAGATCATTAGTTATTAACCGCTAACACACACCGCTCTCACAGAAACAGAAGCTTGTAATGTGCTCTGGCCGATCAGTCGCACAGCAGTGTTTGAGGCTCGAGAACACACACTTTGAAACAGGATCAAAGGTGCAAGTTTTGAATAATTATAATAATAAATAAATAAAAAGTTATCATCTCTGTGTAAACTTCAAAAACGTGAGCCTGTGAATATGCTGACGCGTGCGCATCACGTGTGTAGTCTATCGGTGTGTGTGTGTGTGTGCGCAGGCGTGTGTCTTCAAACATCATCAGTGTATTGTTCCCTGATGTAATTGAGGTGAACTCGAACACGTTACGCTGCTTGACGAGTCTCTCTCTTGTTCTCTCTCCAGGGTCAAGAGGTCGTCTGGAGGTCGCCGGGGTCATTCTCTCTCCAGGGTCAAGAGGTCGTCTGGAGGTCGCCGGGGTCAGCGCTGCACTTCTGAAGAATGAGCTTCACTCGAACTCGCCTGCACTGGAATGGACTGTGGCAAAGATGTGTGTTGCCATGGTAATTATTCACACTAAAACACTGGAAAAGAAGGCCGTGGATGATGTAACACCCGGAGAGACTCTGCCGCCGGTAAGAAGCGCTCCTCTGGGTTCATCATGCATAATTTACTGTGAGTGATGATGATCGCTGTGGCGTGAGGAGTCGAGGTCCTCCTGATCTGAGCTCGGGCTTCGCTGAGCGGAGGGTCAGTCAGGGGTCATGTATGTTGTGTAAAAGTTATTAATTTAGTTCATTTATATATATATACAGCCGCTCTGGAGAAAACCGTGATTTTTGAGCGACAGCTCAGCTCAGTCTCTTATAATGGTGTCACTGCAGGAGATCAATAATATTGTTGAATATAAAATTTATTGTTTTACTGGAAGAACAAACTGGTGTGACGTCATTTAGAACAAAATCAAGACAAAAAAGTTTTCAGGAAAGTTTGTGTGAGACAAATTAAACAGAAAGTTTTAGCATTTACTCTACTGTTACTCTTCTAGTTATTTACCCACAGCGGCGGCTAATGCTAATGCTAATGCTAATGCATCACCAGTGCCAGAATCAGGTGGCGTGAGAGACACTCGCTGTGGAGCGCTACTGGAGTTCAGTTTCACGGGCCGATCGGACTGATACTGGTCACCTGAGAGTCAGTGTGTGTGTGTGTGTGTGTGTGTGTGTGTGTGTGTGTGTGTGTGTGTGTGTGTGTTACACGAGTCCCAATGATTTCTGTCCTGCTCCTCCAACACTACACACACCTCGGCAATAGAATCGCCATTAGCTAGTACATTTTTTAGTTTACTCGCCAGACTGATATATATATATATACAATAGTCAACATTTGAAGTGGATCTAAAAAGACAAGAACGGGTATTGTTCAAAATTCATGTGTAACTTTGATGGAAGGTTTTGATCCACTTCTAATGTTGGCCACTGTATTTACTGATATACTCTTATATATTCCACCAAATCAGCTTATCTTTGTAAAATGGCACAGCTTTTTAAATATCTGAACGTACACTCTTAGCATCAGTCAATCACGCATTATATTATGATATTATGACAATCAAGCACTATTTAAAGATGGAACTTTAGTAATTGGAACTAAAACTTGGTAACCATGTATGAATGCATATTTGTAATTTTAACTGAACTCAGGACTGGTGCTGCTTAAGATGTTGTTGGTCATTCAGTGTTTCTGTAAAAAATAAAATAAAAAAAAAGGATAATAGTAATTATTTTTAAAAGATAATAATACTACTACTAATAACAATATAGGACGCACTAAGGATTGATGAGCTGCTGGGTTCATGAGTATTAATCACGTTGTCAGCGTTCGCTCGAACTGATTTGCTGAAAACAGGGACGGTAATAGACGAGCGCCAGCCAATGAGATTTAGCCATTTGCGCATTAGCTCCGCCCACTCCCGGAGAAGGGGATCCTCCCCAAGGCGTGTCTTCTGCTTGTTCCTAAAAGCTGAATAATTCCAGATGAACTCCGTTATTTTGACAGGAAAATACAACACAGAATATGGTCTACATGTAGCTTGTCGATTCTGCGTGGTCTGTAAGACTCTCTCTCTCTCTCTCTCTCTGTGTGTGTGTGTGTGTGTGTGTGTGTGTGTGTGAGAAACACAGTGAGTCTTGCGCCTTCACACCAGAGTTTACAGTTGTCAAATACAGATACGCTGCGCATCCATTGAGCTGAACTGAAACAGATCGCTTGACGGAGAGCGAAACTCTCAAAATATATCTATGCTGAACTTGTGCTTAGCCTCTAACACACACACACACACACACACACACACTGGCGAGAAAAATCTAAGAATTTATTAGCCGATGGCTGATGATAGACATTGTTTAGTCGCACAGATTTACTGGCATTGTAGAGTTTTCCCTCTGATCTGTGCGTGTGTTTCCACAGCATGAGCCGCCAGCCATGAGCCAGGCCCTCCTCTCCTGTGGAATCATGGGTAAGTGCAAAAACTCACTTCCTTCATTTGTTTCTCATCAAACAACTTTCTGTTCCTCATTGCCCGTTCACTGCCTGGATCATTGATCTTCACCTGCGAGCGAAACCTCTGCGTCCTCCACATCTGCTCACGCCTGATTCCCATGAGGCCGAGTTTACGTGTGTACATCCTACACCACATATATCATGTAGCATCGGCATCGCGATCATGTGTGCATCCGCTCGTCTTAAAGGGACAGCACTGCTTATTTCAGCTGTCTCTTTCTTCTGCTGGATTATCTGCGCTTGTAATGTGTTTGTTATTGTCTGTGCAGATTCACTCCTCTACACAATCACCCTGATTGTTCTAGAATGATTCATTATTTTCAAATAGAGGTATTCAAATCATCTGGTGAAATTGATTTATATCGCAATATATATCGCAGAAAACATAATATGGAGCGCTGTTCGGGCCTAGCTGGACGTGTGTGTCCAGAATAACACGAGAGCTGGAGTAATGGAGCTCTTAAAGAGAGTTCACAGCCCAGAAGCTGATCAATAGGGTGTTGTTCGTCGGCACCGGATCGCCTGCGATGGCACATAACGCCTTGCCCACAGCAGTGCATGCTGGGTAGGCTGCTTTTGTTGTGCTGCGTGCCCACGGCCAAAGCGTTTGGGTTTTGACTTGGGAAAAATCTGCTGTCAGACGAGCTTCTGCTGTCCTGAAACTGAACATGAAGATAACCCTGACCCTTACCCTGACTCTAACCCTGACCCTGACCCTGACCCTGACTCTAACCCTAACCCTAACCCTGACACTGACTCTAACCCTTACCCTGACCCTGACACTGACTCTAACCCTGACCCTGACCCTGACACTGACTCTAACCCTGACCCTGACCCTGACCCTGACCCTAACCCTGACCTATACACATCGTTTCCACTGTCTAGGTGATGTATTCCAGAAATCTACAAAATCACTGTTAGCTAAAAATATTAATTTAAAGGATGTGATATACAGGGCTCGACATTAACGCTTGTCCGGGACGAGTGGAGTTTTTGAAGGGGCGAGTGAAACAACTAGCTGGACGACTAGCCTGATTAAAACGTCAATAATCACCCTAACGAGAGAATGATTCTGCATTTATGTAGTGTGAGTGCATGGCGACTGATAGTGAATAATAATATAAGCACACACAAAGAAACTCAGTTAACAAACTGTGGTAAACTAGAACTGACGGTTTAGACTGTAGTGTGTTCACATATTCACATCATCGGGTGAAGCGGCTCGACAGTAGTCGGTCTCACGCCGCGTTCTTCACGCTAACACACTCTCAACACACAGATGTTCGGCGGCCTCCACCAATCAGACGGCTGTGTTGCTGTGCTGGTGTTGCTCAGGCGCAGCGGTGTGTGTGTGTGCAGCTCGACGGGTGTTCTTCTCTCTCACGCTCAGCAAACCTCTCTGATTGGAGGTTGAAGCCTGCACTTGATCAGATGTGAATCTCATGCTGTGGTTTTGACACTCGTGTGATGTCGTGATGTGAGACGCTCCTAAAGCTGGTTCAAACGCGTGAGCCGCCTCGGTATGCACTGAAATGTTCTCAATCATGTGTTTTTTTTATGTATCTACTTGCTTTTATTTAATGTGCAGGGCATTAAAATGCATTTAAAAATCTAGTTAGATTGTAGGGCTGCACATTTTGGCCAAAATGTTGTGATTATATATCAAAATGGCTACAGAAATATTATTATTATTACTAAATTACTAAATAAATTAATAACTTAAAAACGAAAAATGAAAAAAAAAGATAATAATAATAATACTTTAATTTTACTATTTAATAAATGTTTAAATTTTACTTTAATAAAACTGTAAAATTACAATACTAATATTAATGGCTTAATTTTTTTTCATTTCAAATGTTCAACCATCAAACGTGTATTTTGACAGAAAGCCGCCGGGATTCTCCCTCTTCCTGCAGGCGTGACCTAACCTAACCCTAACCCTAACCCTTATCCTGACCCTGACCCTGACCCTTACCCTGACTCTAACCCTGACCCTGACCCTAACCCTAACCCGGAAGATAATCCCACACTGGTTCCTTTCAGATTTTCCAAGGGTTTTTATGATGAGGTTTTTTCTTTAATTTATGAGTAAAATAATGTCTGTGATAAACATAAACATAAGTTGAGGATACTTTTACACTGTAAAAGTTCAGAGCCGGTCTTCATCATGAGCTGATCTTCATCATGAGCCGGTCTTCATCATGAGCCGGTCTTCATCATGAGCTGATCTTCATCATGAGCTGGTCTTCATCATGAGCTGATCTTCATCATGAGCTGATCTTCATCATGAGCCGGTCTGCATCATGAGCCGGTCTTCATCATGAGCCGGTCTTCATCATGAGCCGATCTTCATCATGAGCCGATCTTCATCATGAGCTGGTCTTCATCATGAGCCGATCTTCATCATGAGCCGATCTTCATCATGAGCCGATCTTCATCATGAGCTGATCTTCATCATGAGCTGATCTTCATCATGAGCAGGTCTTCATCATGAGCTGATCTTCATCATGAGCCGGTCTTCATCATGAGCCGATCTTCATCATGAGCCGGTCTTCATCATGAGCCGATCTTCATCATGAGCTGGTCTTCATCATGAGCTGGTCTTCATCATGAGCTGGTCTTCATCATGAGCTGATCTTCATCATGAGCTGATCTTCATCATGAGCTGGTCTTCATCATGAGCTGGTCTTCATCATGAGCTGGTCTTCATCATGAGCTGGTCTTCATCATGAGCTGGTCTTCATCATGAGCTGATCTTCATCATGAGCTGGTCTTCATCATGAGCTGGTCTTCATCATGAGCTGATCTTCATCATGAGCTGATCTTCATCATGAGCTGGTCTTCATCATGAGCCGATCTTCATCATGAGCCGATCTTCATCATGAGCCGATCTTCATCATGAGCTGATCTTCATCATGAGCTGGTCTTCATCATGAGCTGATCTTCATCATGAGCTGATCTTCATCATGAGCTGATCTTCATCATGAGCTGATCTTCATCATGAGCTGATCTTCATCATGAGCCGGTCTTCATCATGAGCTGATCTTCATCATGAGCTGGTCTTCATCATGAGCTGGTCTTCATCATGAGCCGATCTTCATCATGAGCCGGTCTTCATCATGAGCTGATCTTCATCATGAGCTGGTCTTCATCATGAGCTGGTCTTCATCATGAGCCGGTCTTCATCATGAGCTGATCTTCATCATGAGCTGATCTTCATCATGAGCCGGTCTTCATCATGAGCTGATCTTCATCATGAGCTGGTCTTCATCATGAGCTGATCTTCATCATGAGCTGATCTTCATCATGAGCTGATCTTCATCATGAGCCGGTCTTCATCATGAGCTGATCTTCATCATGAGCTGATCTTCATCATGAGCTGGTCTTCATCATGAGCTGGTCTTCATCATGAGCCGGTCTTCATCATGAGCCGGTCTTCATCATGAGCTGATCTTCATCATGAGCTGGTCTTCATCATGAGCTGGTCTTCATCATGAGCTGGTCTTCATCATGAGCTGGTCTTCATCATGAGCCGGTCTTCATCATGAGCTGATCTTCATCATGAGCTGGTCTTCATCATGAGCTGATCTTCATCATGAGCTGATCTTCATCATGAGCTGATCTTCATCATGAGCTGATCTTCATCATGAGCCGGTCTTCATCATGAGCTGATCTTCATCATGAGCTGGTCTTCATCATGAGCCGGTCTTCATCATGAGCTGATCTTCATCATGAGCTGATCTTCATCATGAGCCGATCTTCATCATGAGCCGATCTTCATCATGAGCCGGTCTTCATCATGAGCCGATCTTCATCATGAGCCGGTCTTCATCATGAGCTGGTCTTCATCATGAGCTGGTCTTCATCATGAGCCGATCTTCATCATGAGCTGATCTTCATCATGAGCCGATCTTCATCATGAGCTGATCTTCATCATGAGCCGGTCTTCATCATGAGCTGATCTTCATCATGAGCCGGTCTTCATCATGAGCTGATCTTCATCATGAGCTGATCTTCATCATGAGCTGATCTTCATCATGAGCCGGTCTTCATCATGAGCTGATCTTCATCATGAGCCGGTCTTCATCATGAGCTGGTCTTCATCATGAGCCGGTCTTCATCATGAGCCGGTCTTCATCATGAGCTGATCTTCATCATGAGCCGGTCTTCATCATGAGCTGATCTTCATCATGAGCTGATCTTCATCATGAGCTGATCTTCATCATGAGCTGGTCTTCATCATGAGCCGGTCTTCATCATGAGCTGATCTTCATCATGAGCTGATCTTCATCATGAGCTGATCTTCATCATGAGCCGGTCTTCATCATGAGCTGATCTTCATCATGAGCTGGTCTTCATCATGAGCCGGTCTTCATCATGAGCTGATCTTCATCATGAGCTGATCTTCATCATGAGCCGATCTTCATCATGAGCTGATCTTCATCATGAGCCGGTCTTCATCATGAGCCGGTCTTCATCATGAGCCGATCTTCATCATGAGCCGGTCTTCATCATGAGCTGGTCTTCATCATGAGCTGGTCTTCATCATGAGCCGGTCTTCATCATGAGCCGGTCTTCATCATGAGCCGATCTTCATCATGAGCTGATCTTCATCATGAGCTGATCTTCATCATGAGCTGGTCTTCATCATGAGCTGGTCTTCATCATGAGCTGGTCTTCATCATGAGCTGGTCTTCATCATGAGCCGGTCTTCATTATGAGCTGATCTTCATCATGAGCTGGTCTTCATCATGAGCCGATCTTCATCATGAGCTGATCTTCATCATGAGCTGATCTTCATCATGAGCCAGTCTTCATCATGAGCTGATCTTCATCATGAGCCGGTCTTCATCATGAGCTGATCTTCATCATGAGCTGCTCTTCATCATGAGCCGGTCTTCATCATGAGCCGATCTTCATCATGAGCCGATCTTCATCATGAGCCGGTCTTCATCATGAGCTGATCTTCATCATGAGCCGGTCTTCATCATGAGCTGATCTTCATCATGAGCTGGTCTTCATCATGAGCTGGTCTTCATCATGAGCTGATCTTCATCATGAGCTGGTCTTCATCATGAGCTGGTCTTCATCATGAGCCGGTCTTCATCATGAGCTGGTCTTCATCATGAGCTGATCTTCATCATGAGCCGGTCTTCATCATGAGCTGATCTTCATCATGAGCTGGTCTTCATCATGAGCTGGTCTTCATCATGAGCTGATCTTCATCATGAGCCGGTCTTCATCATGAGCTGATCTTCATCATGAGCTGGTCTTCATCATGAGCTGATCTTCATCATGAGCTGGTCTTCATCATGAGCTGATCTTCATCATGAGCTGATCTTCATCATGAGCCGGTCTTCATCATGAGCTGGTCTTCATCATGAGCTGATCTTCATCATGAGCTGATCTTCATCATGAGCTGATCTTCATCATGAGCTGATCTTCATCATGAGCTGATCTTCATCATGAGCCGGTCTTCATCATGAGCTGGTCTTCATCATGAGCTGATCTTCATCATGAGCTGATCTTCATCATGAGCCGGTCTTCATCATGAGCTGGTCTTCATCATGAGCTGATCTTCATCATGAGCTGCTCGCGTGTGAATAAACACTGTTCCTTCGCTCTGAAACACGCAGCGCATAATGAGCCGTATCATGATTTGGGTTTTATTGTTATTTGGTGTTTGAGAGGAGACAGTTTCATTGTCGGGTGTCGTTTTAATTTGAACGATTCCGATTCTTATCGATTCCTAATTTCGATTCCAATAAGGCAAAAAAACTTTTGATTTCATTCACATTTAGTCTTGTTGCGTAACATTTAATTGTAGCTGAATATCAGTAACAGAAATCCACAGGCTAGAACACTCACACAAGCAGTCCAGTGTCCTGACACACACGAGTCTCTCGCGCTCGAGCGGTTTAGAGTCAGAGAAATGCTCAAAGGAATCAAGAAGAGGAATCGACATTTTTATTTTATATCAAGTATTTGATTCTTGACCCTATCAGACTCTGCCTCTCACCCGTGTGTGTGTGTGTGTGTGTGTGTGTGTGTGTGTGTGTGTGTGTTGCAGACTCTGCCTCTCACTCGTGTGTGTGTGTGTGTGTGTGTGTGTGTGTGTGTGTGTGTTGCAGACTCTGCCTCTCACTCGTGTGTGTGTGTGTGTGTGTGTGTGTGTGTGTGTTGCAGACTCTGCCTCTCACTCGTGTGTGTGTGTGTGTGTGTGTGTGTGTGTGTGTGTGTGTGTGTGTGTGTTGCAGACTCTGCCTCTCACTCGTGTGTGTGTGTGTGTGTGTGTGTGTGTGTTGCAGACTCTGCCTCTCACTCGTGTGTGTGTGTGTGTGTGTGTGTGTGTGTGTGTGTGTGTGTGTGTGTTGCAGACTCTGCCTCTCACTCGTGTGTGTGTGTGTGTGTGTGTGTGTGTGTGTGTGTTGCAGACTCTGCCTCTCACTCGTGTGTGTGTGTGTGTGTGTGTGTGTGTGTGTGTGTGTGTGTGTGTTGCAGACTCTGCCTCTCACTCGTGTGTGTGTGTGTGTGTGTGTGTGTGTGTGTGTGTGTGTGTTGCAGACTCTGCCTCTCACTCGTGTGTGTGTGTGTGTGTTGTGTTGTGACTCTGCTTCTCACCCGTGTGTGTGTGTGTGTGTGTGTTGCGTTGCAGACTCTGCCTCTCACTCGTGTGTGTGTGTGTGTGTGTGTGTGTTGCGTTGCAGACTCTGCCTCTCACTCGTGTGTGTGTGTGTTGCAGACTCTGCCTCTCACTCGTGTGTGTGTGTGTTGTGTTGTGACTCTGCTTCTCACCCGTGTGTGTGTGTGTGTGTGTGTGTGTGTGTGTGTTGCAGACTCTGCCTCTCACTCGTGTGTGTGTGTGTGTGTGTGTGTGTGTGTTGCAGACTCTGCCTCTCACTCGTGTGTGTGTGTTGCAGACTCTGCCTCTCACTCGTGTGTGTGTGTGTGTGTTGTGTTGTGACTCTGCTTCTCACCCGTGTGTGTGTGTGTGTGTGTGTGTGTGTGTGTGTGTGTGTGTGTGTGTGTTGCAGACTCTGCCTCTCACTCGTGTGTGTGTGTGTGTTGCAGACTCTGCCTCTCACTCGTGTGTGTGTGTGTGTGTGTGTGTGTGTGTGTGTGTGTGTGTGTGTGTGTGTGTGTGTGTGTGTGTTGCAGACTCTGCCTCTCACTCGTGTGTGTGTGTGTGTGTGTGTGTGTGTGTGTGTGTGTGTGTGTGTGTGTGTGTGTGTGTGTGTGTGTGTTGCAGACTCTGCCTCTCACTCGTGTGTGTGTGTGTGTGTTGTGTTGTGACTCTGCTTCTCACCCGTGTGTGTGTGTGTGTGTGTGTGTGTGTGTGTGTGTGTGTTGCGTTGCAGACTCTGCCTCTCACTCGTGTGTGTGTGTGTTGCAGACTCTGCCTCTCACTCGTGTGTGTGTGTGTTGTGTTGTGACTCTGCTTCTCACCCGTGTGTGTGTGTGTGTGTGTGTTGCGTTGCAGACTCTGCCTCTCACTCGTGTGTGTGTGTGTTGCAGACTCTGCCTCTCACTCGTGTGTGTGTGTGTTGTGTTGTGACTCTGCTTCTCACCCGTGTGTGTGTGTGTGTGTGTGTGTGTGTGTGTGTGTGTGTGTGTGTTGCAGACTTTGCCTCTCACTCGTGTGTGTGTGTGTGTGTTGTGTTGTGACTCTGCTTCTCACCCGTGTGTGTGTGTGTGTGTGTGTGTGTGTGTGTGTGTGTGTGTGTGTGTTGCAGACTCTGCCTCTCACTCGTGTGTGTGTGTGTGTGTGTGTGTTGTGTTG
>NC_137140.1:36710110-36715110 GCF_949319135.1 Squalius cephalus
AGCTCCAATCATTTCAAATTGGTTTCTTGAACATGACAATGAGTTCACTGTACTAAAATGGCCCCCACAGTCACCAGATCTCAACCCAATAGAGCATCTTTGGGATGTGGTGGAACGGGAGCTTCGTGCCCTGGATGTGCATCCCACAAATCTCCATCAACTGCAAGATGCTTTCCTATCAATATGGGCCAACATTTCTAAAGAATGCTTTCAGCACCTTGTTGAATCAATGCCACGTAGAATGAAGGCAGTTCTGAAGGCGAAAGGGGGTCAAACACAGTATTAGTATGGTGTTCCTAATAATCCTTTAGGTGAGTGTATATTTTTCTTAAAATAGCTTCCTGAACTGGACTAAAATGTAGGCTGTGTGCACTTAATATGGGATTTATCATACTCTGTCTTTATCAGGTTCTCTTTAACTTGCATCCCATAAAGGTGTGTGTTTGCTTTAGCTACTTAAGGAAATGAAAATCCCTCTCTCTCTCTCTCTCTCCTCTCTCTCTCCTCTATCCTCTCTCTCTCTCTCTCCTCTCTCTCTCTCTCTCTCTCTCTCTCCTCTATCCTCTCTCTCTCTCTCTCCTCTCTCTCTCTCTCTCTCTCTCTCTCCTCTATCCTCTCTCTCTCTCTCTCCTCTCTCTCTCTCTCTCTGTCTCTCTCTCTCTCTCTCTGTCTCTCTCTCTCTCTCTCTCTCTCTAAACTTGTATAAACTATAAACACCATCTCTTTTTTTAACTGCATTCCAAACCAATAGCTTCTCTAGTAAATAAATGACTTTGCAAATTGATGCAATCCACACTCACCTGACTTCAGTTCTGGGCACACACACACACACACTGTGACAAGATCAAATTCACCATGGATGTCCTTTTTACATTTTTCTAATGTTTAAAAGGCAGTTTGTGTTCTCGTAACCCTTTCTTAGATGTGGTCTGTGACTCTTATAGGGTCTACAGTGATTCTGCCGGGTCTCCAATAAGCCTTATAGTTGATCTCAGTTGCTTTGGTGCATTTCTCAGATCACAACTGAAATCACATCTTCTTGTCACTTGTGCACATCATAAAAGCAATTTCTCAGTCTTTTATACAAATTGCAAATGCTTCGGTACATTCATGCAATTGATAATGTACAACTGTCTGCGGTTTCCTACATTATCAACTCTTTATGTCATGTTGATCAAAATATAGGCCTATTATACTATTTCTCTGTTGAATTGTCATACTCCTCTAAACATCTAGGCATTAGTTCCTCGCATAAATCATTAAATGCAAAATGGTTGACTATAAATGGTCAAGCATGTTTTCAATACATTTCTATTAGACTTTATTTTGTAAATGTGTCCTGAAGTGATGAATTGCGGAGGTGTATTTAGAACTTCACTAATGAAGGAAATAATGAATTGATAAATTAGGAAGCAGCAAGGCAATTCATAATCAACTGCATGAATTTACCAAAGCATTGACGATTTGTTCAGAAGTAGTTGTGAGAATGTCAGTAGTGATCTGAGAAATGTACCAAAGCAACTGTGATAAAAAATTCAGGAATGTTATACAAAACTGAACAGTGAGTCCTGCCGCGTGTGAATTAGACAAGATCAGATTCACCATGGATGTCCTTTTTTATTAATGTTTAATTTTTTTTAATCAGTGAGCAGAAGCACTTTGACAGAAAGAAAACCAGTTACAGAAGAGTGGCAAGCCATAGGGAAGTCATCTACTGGAGTCATCATAATTCATAGATGGTGTTGATAAATAATGTTTTTGTGAACAACAATATTGTCTCTTTCTTCTAAATGGCCCTTGGAATTTTAGAAAAGGGTTAAATTGTGTTTGTCTTCATAAAATGCTGTAGGACACTGTTTTAGCAGTATGATGACCAATAGTGAATAGTACAGTAGATATTTCATCGAGAATCCATATGATTACACAGTGCTGTATGTCTAATGGGCTGAATATGGTTAATATCTAAATGTAACTTTATATAAATTCACAACAACATATTTCACTCAGTCTCCTGTATATAAAAACATACAGTGAATATTCTATAGTCAATATTCAGTGAACTATTCTACAGTAGGTCATATATCATTACTTGTCATCTGATCCAACTATGTGTATTATTTATTTTTTAATTCACAAAAACAAATAGTCTTCTGAGCGAGCAGGTACGAGTCGAAGAAGATGGATAAAGCAAAGAAGCTGTCGGGATTAAAAACAGAAAAAGAAAGAGGGAAAGGAGATGGCGTGTCGACTGATGCGCCGGCAGTGAAATAAGTGGAAGGTCAAAGGCTAGAGGTGGGGTTTAAAGTGTGGCGTCCACGCATGTAGGCTAGGAGATTCCCAGTGGGCCGACACATCTAATAGGCTATTTTATTGTCTTTGTCTTAACAGCCCATAAAACTCGTACATCGGCGGCCCATTGGGCTAGTGCCGGTGTAATGCACTGGCCAACAAAAACAGTCAGCGTTAGTTATTTTTGCCATTGGTTCTTCTCTTGATTGACACTGGGCTGGCCCAATCACACCTTTAATATGAAGTATAGAAATTAGTACAAAATTAGTACAGTGCGTTTGTTTTACAATATATGGCTATTACTATCATGGGATTAATATTATAACTATTATTATGTAGTAGGTGTAATGTAGACAGACACTGTTACTAAAAAAGGTTTGAATTTCTCTTTGTTTAATTTGCACACTGAATATGGGTTGGAGCTTTTCATTTTGATCTCTCAAAGTGCTCCAGATTGATGAATTCAACATTAAAAAGCACAAAAGTTTCTAAGGGTGGCATGCCCCCCCGAACCCCCCCAGAGGGACAGGATTCATCACTGTGAAGTATAGTTCAATTTTATTAATAAATGACAATTTTGTACTTATTTCATCTGTTAAAGGCACACTGTGTAGAAATTGTGTTTTTGTCAAACAGCGACCCCTAGAGTCGCTGTGGAATACTTGCACTGTCGTAAATACCCCTCCTCTGTACACCGGTACCTGCGTCGGGCATGGAACAGGCACAGATAGACTCCGAAGACATGATTATTGCAATTTATCATAATAGTTTGCAAATTGTGCTCGTTTACACTTTTTACAACCTCTACGTTAGGCTTATTTATGTCCTGATAATTATGTGAGATATTGAAAACTCTTCTCATGATAATCGCTAGAATCAGCGTCAACGTCTGATATCCCTCAGGACTAGGTGATAAATACACCTCACAACACCTGAGTTCAGCTGGCAAACTAGCTCGTGAGGCAAGCTAGGCAATAAAACATAACGCAAAAAACACGTAAGAGAAACGAGTGTCTGTAACTCTGTTAACAGCTCTGATAATAGAAAGCTAGCTGGACATATGTGGAAATGATTGGACTGGTCTAATTATCAGCAATGGATGAATGAACAGCATGTAAAAAAATGACATACAAGCAAGCGCAACAACATACAACATATATGCAAACAAGTTTACAAATAAGAGATTTATTTAGTGGCCACTTCATGCGTTGTCTCAGATCGGATAGCTCTCTGATTTATCAAAACGACTCCATCTACACCTGGTCACATAAATGTGTTTTTGCGAAACGGATTTAAATCCGATCTTCAATCCCCGCGCTATATATATATATATGTTCGAGAGAACAACCAGCGCTGTATTTCAGTTGTTTTCCTCTGTGAACATGCACTAATGGATGTCTGACAATTTCTTTGGTTTTTGGAGTTTTCAGATTTAAAAACGTCTATAAAGGCTCGCTCGTTCTGCTCTCCCGGAACAGATGGATTATAATATGCTTATGTGCCATCAGATGAAGTCCTGCAGGCGTCGGCACTTTCTCCGTCTGTGCAATAGATGCACATCCTTGAATGAGCGCGGATTTCTAGCGCATTTACTTGAACTTCATAGGTAATATATCTATGGTTTAACCCATTTGAGAGGCGGCCAAAATCAGAATTTAAAATGGACTGAATAAGCTCCACGAACTTGACGAGCGATGCCGCTGACGGACCATAGACTATATAAAAAGAGTGACTGACATGTAACTTAACTGTTATGCACATAAATCACTGTCACACACACTCTCTCAGAGTAATAGTTACTGCATAATATAATTGTCAACTAGCAGAATAGTACAGAATAGGGCTGGGTATTGACACAAATTTCACAATTCGATTCGATTTCGATTCACAAGCTTGCAATTCGATTCGATTCAATATCGATTATTTTGGATATCAGGTACAATACATTGCAAATTTTCTCAAGGAAAACAGATCTCTTCACTAATGCTGTAAGCCACGGGAGTCAGTTGTAGCCTATAGGCTTCATTAGCCTACTATAATATTGAAGGTAAAAATGAACTGATTTGTATACAAACACTTAAAATACACTTTTATTTATTTTTATAATAATAAAGTTATATGAAATTATATAAAAATTTAAATGGTGGCTGTCATAAAAATCTTTCCAGATTTATTCAAACATGCATTAAATATTGAAGAACATTAAACATTATAATGAAAATGTAATATGGTGCATATATTTAACAAAATGCTCCTCTCTAGAGTAAATTTTTCTAGCTGACTAACGAGTTTATGGTCACTGGATATTGAGAGTGAGGAGTCACGTGCCGACTTGGGTTGATTTGGGCGGGGTCTGAGTAGGGTGACCACCCGTCCCGCGTAGCGCGTGCGCGCACAGCGTTTGAAGCCCAATTCACGCGTCACGCAAATTGAGACCGTGTCACGCATAATCTATGCTTGCTCAAAAATAAGTTGGTCGCTCTATATACTCGAGCCCCAAGCAGACAAACGAACATTACTTGACATTTCAGCACGCTATTGTTGCCACACAAACCCCTCAGTTGAACTGCTGACTAGGTTGTTGTCAACTTTTTCGCTGTTGTCATGACAGCGCACGCACGCGCATACCAGACACACTGGGAAGGAAGGAACTTTCAGATGCGCGCTTTCCAATTCGAAAAATTCGAGAAAGAGACTGTCTGAGAGCCAAC
>NC_137140.1:36725110-36735110 GCF_949319135.1 Squalius cephalus
GTGACAGTAGCCTAATATTCCTGCTGTCGTCTCTCATTACAGTTTTTGCCCGTTGCTTGAACACTATAGACACATGCTTAAACCAAAGTAACATAACTTGAAGTTGTTGTTACTATACCTTAAACAAAAGCGCTGCTTTGCACTTTAGTTGCAATTCTGCAACACACTTGCTCCTTGACACTACACACTATTTCATACATTAGACACTTAGTTCAAAAATGAAATCTCAGGGTACCATTGGGAAAACACATCTATTCAAAATACAACACACATTGGTTAATTGAAAAGACATAGACACACTCCTGAAAACACTTACTTACAAATCGGAACACCAATCAGCCAGCTACAAGAAGGCCTCAGTTAAGCCATTTGAGAACTTTGCAAGCATGGAGGCAGGGAGAGCTAGAGGAAGAGGAAGAGGAAGAGGAGGACAGAGAGAGAGAGGAGGACAGAGAGAGAGAGAGAGAGAGAGAGAGAGGACAGAGAGAGAGAGAGAGAGAGAGGAGGACAGAGAGAGAGAGAGAGGAGGACAGAGAGAGAGAGGAGGACGGAGAGAGAGAGAGAGAGAGAGAGGAGGACAGAGAGAGAGATGAGATGCATCGAGCAGAGAAGGAGACTGATCCAACAGAGAAAGAAGCGGATTACAGGAAAGAAATAGAAATCCTTAAGAAAGAAACTCAAGAAATGAAAAACCAGGGAGAGGAGTACAAAAATCAGCTGTCTGTAATGAGGGAAGAGTTGAGGAAGCTGAGAGAGGACAGAGAGTCCCACATAACCCAACTGTGGAGAAGCAGCCGACACAGAGAGGAGAACAGCAGAGCTCAGAGGAGACGGCTCCTCCAGCACCCAGCGGCCCTCCTCCATCCGACTCCTGCAGCCAGTCACAGCCTCAGATTATACTCCTCATGGACTCCAATGGCAAGTTTATCGACGAAAAGAAACTGTTTCCAAGAACAAAAAAATATGGTGCCCGGACACACAGAAGGCCCTGGAGCTCTTGTGTGAAGAGCAGCTGGGTTCCCCCAGCCACATTATCATCCACACCGGCACCAACGACCTCAGAGCTCAGCGAGAGAGAGTAGCTACAGTTCTCATTAATGTGACAGAGAAGGCATCCTCCAACTTCCCCAACTCCAAAATCATCCTCTCCACCCTGCTACTGCGCTCTGATTTCCACCCAGACACCATCAGGCATATAAATGCTAGAGTATCCAGAGACTGTGCCCTAAAGCCCAACGTACACCTGGCTCAGCACCCCACACTGAACCTCAGCAGCCTTTACGACCATGTCCATCTCCACAGAAGGGCAATCCCCATCTTCGCCAAAACCCTGAAGGACATCGCACTCAACCGCAGATCCAGCGCACCACAGCGACCTCATGGACACCCCATAGAGCCACTGCAGGGACACCCCTCAAAACACGACCACTTCACCTCTGACCGGAGGAAACCCACGACAGGCCCTGTGTTTCCCCCTGGAAGACACCGCATGACCCGGCCTGCAGCCCCCTCGCCTTCTCATCCACACGAACATCAGCAGCCGGGCAGCCGGAGCTACGCTGAAGCAGCCAGCCGATCACTGACCCACCCCAGCACAGTCCACAGCCAGCCGATCACTGACCCACCCCAGCACAGTCCACAGCCAGCCGATCACTGACCCACCCCAGCACAGTCCACAGCCAGCCGATCACTGACCCACCCCAGCACAGTCCACAGCCAGCCGATCACTGACCCACCCCAGCACAGTCCACAGCCAGCCGATCACTGACCCACCCCAGCACAGTCCACAGCCAGCCGATCACTGACCCACCCCAGCACAGTCCACAGCCAGCCGATCACTGACCCACCCCAGCACAGTCCACAGCCAGCCGTTCACTGACCCACCCCAGCACAGTCCACAGCCAGCCGTTCACTGACCCACCCCAGCACAGTCCACAGCCAGCCGTTCACTGACCCACCCCAACACAGTCCACAGCCAGCCGATCACTGACCCACCCCAGCACAGTCCACAGCCAGCCGATCACTGACCCACCCCAGCACAGTCCACAGCCAGCCGATAACTGACTCACCCCAGCACAGTCCACAGCCAGCCGATCACTGACCCACCCCAGCACAGTCCACAGCCAGCCGATCACTGACCCACCCCAGCACAGTCCACAGCCAGCCGTTCACTGACCCACCCCAGCACAGTCCACAGCCAGCCGATCACCGACCCACCCCAGCACAGTCCACAGCCAGCCGTTCACCGACCCACCCCAGCACAGTCCACAGCCAGCCGATCACTGACCCACCCCAGCACAGTCCACAGCCAGCCGTTCACCGACCCACCCCAGCACAGTCCACAGCCAGCCGATCACCGACCCACCCCAGCACAGTCCACAGCCAGCCGATCACCGACCCACCCCAGCACAGTCCACAGCCAGCCGATCACGGACCCACCCCAGCACAGTCCACAGCCAGCCGTTCACTGACCCACCCCAACACAGTCCACAGCCAGCCGATCACTGACCCACCCCAGCACAGTCCACAGCCAGCCGATCACTGACCCACCCCAGCACAGTCCACAGCCAGCCGATCACTGACCCACCCCAGCACAGTCCACAGCCAGCCGATCACTGACCCATCCCAGCACAGTCCACAGCCAGCCGATCACCGACCCACCCCAGCACAGTCCACAGCCAGCCGATCACTGGCCCACCCCAGCACAGTCCACAGCCAGCCGATCACAGACCCACCCCAGCACAGTCCACAGCCAGCCGATCACTGACCCACCCCAGCACAGTCCACAGCCAGCCGATCATTGACCCACCCCAGCACAGTCCACAGCCAGCCGATCACCGACCCACCCCAGCACAGTCCACAGCCAGCCGATCACCGACCCACCCCAGCACAGTCCACAGCCAGCCGATCACTGACCCACCCCAGCACAGTCCACAGCCAGCCGATCACTGACCCACCCCAGCACAGTCCACAGCCAGCCGATCACTGACCCATCCCAGCACAGTCCACAGCCAGCCGATCACCGACCCACCCCAGCACAGTCCACAGCCAGCCGATCACTGGCCCACCCCAGCACAGTCCACAGCCAGCCGATCACTGACCCACCCCAGCACAGTCCACAGCCAGCCGATCACTGACCCACCCCAGCACAGTCCACAGCCAGCCGATCATTGACCCACCCCAGCACAGTCCACAGCCAGCCGATCACCGACCCACCCCAGCACAGTCCACAGCCAGCCGATCACTGACCCACCCCAGCACAGTCCACAGCCAGCCGATCACTGACCCACCCCAGCACAGTCCACAGCCAGCCGATCACTGACCCATCCCAGCACAGTCCACAGCCAGCCGTTCACCGACCCACCCCAGCACAGTCCACAGCCAGCCGATCACTGGCCCACCCCAGCACAGTCCACAGCCAGCCGATCATTGACCCACCCCAGCACAGTCCACAGCCAGCCGATCACCGACCCACCCCAGCACAGTCCACAGCCAGCCGATCACTGACCCACCCCAGCACAGTCCACAGCCAGCCGATCACTGACCCACCCCAGCACAGTCCACAGCCAGCCGATCACTGACCCACCCCAGCACAGTCCACAGCCAGCCGATCACCGACCCACCCCAGCACAGTCCACAGCCAGCCGATCACTGACCCACCCCAGCACAGTCCACAGCCAGCCGATCACTGACCCATCCCAGCACAGTCCACAGCCAGCCGTTCACCGACCCACCCCAGCACAGTCCACAGCCAGCCGGCCTCATCTCCATCCAGAGACCTCTCACACATCCAGCACATGCTGACTCTGCTGTGCTCACACCTCATGGGTTAGTGACTCACAAAAAAATGTCTGTATGCGTGCGTGTGTATGTGTTCGGTGTGAGTGTTTTATTTCTATTTATTTTAAAACAGATTCTTAGAAACCTATTATTTATTCTTCTTGAGAAAAAAAAAAGTATGGATGTTGTATGCATGTGTGTTTATTTTTATTTTATGTTTATTTTGTATCAGATTCTTAGAAACCTCATATTATTCTTAAAAAAAAAAAAAAAAAATTGTGTGTGTATATGTATACATATAAATATATATGAGTGTGTATGTGTGTATGTATATACAGTGAGGAAAATAAGTATTTGAACACCCAGCTATTTTGCAAGTTCTCCCACTTGGAAATCATGGAGGGGTCTGAAATTGTCATCGTAGGTGCATGTCCACTGTGAGAGACATAATCTAAAAAAAAAAATCCAGAAATCACAATATATGATTTTTTAACTATTTATTTGTATGATACAGCTGCAAATAAGTATTTGAACACCTGTCTATCAGCTAGAATTCTGACCCTCTAAGACCTGTTAGTCTGCCTTTAATATGTCCACCTCCACTCCATTTATTATCCTAAATTAGATGCACCTGTTTGAGGTCGTTAGCTGCATAAAGACACCTGTCCACCCCATACAATCAGTAAGAATCCAACTACTAACATGGCCAAGACCAAAGAGCTGTCCAAAGACACTAGAGACAAAATTGTACACCTCCACAAGGCTGGAAAGGGCTACGGGGAAATTGCCAAGCAGCTTGGTGAAAAAAGGTCCACTGTTGGAGCAATCATTAGAAAATGGAAGAAGCTAAACATGACTGTCAATCTCCCTCGGACTGGGGCTCCATGCAAGATCTCACCTCGTGGGGTCTCAATGATCCTAAGAAAGGTGAGAAATCAGCCCAGAACTACACGGGAGGAGCTGGTCAATGACCTGAAAAGAGCTGGGACCACCGTTTCCAAGGTTACTGTTGGTAATACACTAAGACGTCATGGTTTGAAATCATGCATGGCACGGAAGGTTCCCCTGCTTAAACCAGCACATGTCAAGGCCGTCTTAAGTTTGCCAATGACCATTTGGATGATCCAGAGGAGTCATGGGAGAAAGTCATGTGGTCAGATGAGACCAAAATATAACTTTTTGGTCATAATTCCACTAAACGTGTTTGGAGGAAGAAGAATGATGAGTACCATCCCAAGAACACCATCCCTACTGTGAAGCATGGGGGTGGTAACATCATGCTTTGGGGGTGTTTTTCTGCACATGGGACAGGGCGACTGCACTGTATTAAGGAGAGGATGACCGGGGCCATGTATTGCGAGATTTTGGGGAACAACCTCCTTCCCTCAGTTAGAGCATTGAAGATGGGTCGAGGCTGGGTCTTCCAACATGACAATGACCCGAAGCACACAGCCAGGATAACCAAGGAGTGGCTCTGTAAGAAGCATATCAAGGTTCTGGCGTGGCCTAGCCAGTCTCCAGACCTAAACCCAATAGAGACTCTTTGGAGGGAGCTCAAACTCCGTGTTTCTCAGCGACAGCCCAGAAACCTGACTGATCTAGAGAAGATCTGTGTGGAGGAGTGGGCCAAAATCCCTCCTGCAGTGTGTGCAAACCTGGTGAAAAACTACAGGAAACATACCGTGATAACGTGTTAAGATGTTTCAGTACTGTGTATGGTAAATACAGTAAAGTTCAGTATACACAGTACTGTAAAAAAGAAGCAGACGAGAACAATTTGTGGTTGCATTTTTCTACCGAATGTCTAAAAGACCTACTGGGGGTGGACGCCAACGCCTGATCACCCAACAGCAGGAACCTAGTCAGAGCAAGCAATGCAATCCGTCTCCACCAGCTACAGCAACAAATACTGGCAGATAGGCAAGCATTCAACAACATAAATCGAGTGAGCATCACAACGACCGAACGGATCTTGGTAAAGCACAACATGACCATGAAGCAACTGCACAGGGTCCCATTTGAGAGGAACAGTTTCAGGGTCAAAGAACTGCGACATGAATATGTACAGGTAAGTGTTTCAGTCCTTTACATTTACAATAAAGAATGGGTGCAGTCCAGTAACAGATGAATATGTACCGCTGGATTAGTACCACATAGATACATTCAGAAAGCTAGACAGGCACCTGTGTGGGGTGGGTCGGTTCTGTGTGTGTAGTGTAAGTGTGTGCTTTGAGTAAAGCCACCCACAATACGTATTTTTTGTTACAGAGAATCTTGGCCATGGATGGAGCTGGAGAGCCGCATGAGTGTGTTTACATTGACGAGGCTGGATTCAACCTTAGCAAAAACAGACGACGGGGACGTAATATAATTGGCCAAAGGGCAATTGTGCAGGTCCCGGGGCAGCGCGGGGAAACATCACACTGTGTGCTGCCATAAGTCTTCGAGGGCTTCTGCACCATCATGCCAAACTGGGTCCCTATAATGCGCAACACATAATCACACTTCATGATGCGGTTGTACAGGATGGACCAGAGCAGCCCAGGGTTTGATGTTGTCTGGGATAATGTTAGTTTCCATCGGGCTGCTCTGGTCCAGGACAACCATGATCAGTTTGAAGTTGTGTACTTGCCCCCTTACTCGCCATTTCTAAATCCTATAGAGGAATTTTTTTCCGCTTGGAGATGGTGCGTATATGACCGCCAACCACATGCCGTACGCCTCTTCTGCAGGCGATGGAACAGGCCTGCGGAGACACTGAGGTGAGGTCAGTCCAGGGATGGATTCGGCACACAAGGGGATATTCCCCCGATGCTCAGCGAGAGACGACATCGCTTGTGATGTTGATGAGATCCTGTGGCCAGACCCCAACAGACGGCAGGATCCAATAAGCCCACTTGCGCACAATTGTGTTTTTCTGTGTTTACAGTAGTGTATTGTTTGTTTTTATATTTGATTTAACGGAATTGATTTTATAAAGTAGACTAGTGTGTTGCTGCTGATCTGGAAGTGTATTCATATGATGCAAGTGGATATCATTTTGTCATCAGAGTGACATTTTGACAAAGGATTGTTAGGTTTGGATAGCAGAGTTTCAATTTGACATAGATGTGAATGGTTTATTTCCCAGTGTTGTGTCTTATTTGCTTGTGTGTAGAGTTTTGACACAATGAGCCAAATTTAGCAAAACGAGTGTAAGCAATAGGCAAAAACTGTATTTACTGTATTCTAAAGAATATACTTTTGGTTTACAGTACATATGTTTATGGTTTTGTTGTATGCTACTGTACACAACAATAATGTTAGACCTAATAAATATTTTCTGTTTCTACAGTGCACTGGTGTTTACAGTGTGCTTGTTACATCAGATTACTTTCCCTGTAGAACATTGTATTGAAATATAGATATAAGCCTATGAAAGACCAAAGAGCTTTAGATTTAGAACAGCAGTGTTTACATGGTATATCCAAAAATGTATTATTATGAAAGAAGTGTTTGCCATTTGATGCAAATGCTTCATTCTGACGTGTGTTTATGGCATTTTGAATGCAGTGTTGCATTTTGAAGGAGATGTGAGGCGTTTTGCATTTTGTGTGTGCAGTTTGGGGAATTGTGTGTAGAGTTTTGAAAAAAGGAGACTTAGTTTTGACATGTGTAAGCAATTGGTAAAAACTGTAATGTTAATAAAACAACAAAATACAGCTTTAACAAAGATGAAACTATATTTCATTTCTACAGTGAACAAATAGTGCTCTTTTACATTTGGGCTTAATTATTCACTTCTGTACCGGAACACTACTGTTAGACTTTAACTTTGTTATTTAGTGTTCATCTCTGCTTGTAATTTGTGTATTTGTTCTTATTTTATTACTGACTGTTCACTTGTTTTTAATAATTGAACTTTATCAGTTAGGCTAGTAGTTTTTGATGTGGTATCAAAGTACTTCAAGTGAGCTTTAAGTAATAAATGAAAAGCAAAGTTACAATTTTGTGATCCGTTCCACCACTATATACCATAAATCAAATCATATTACATTTTTCATAAAGATATGACAGAAATAATAAGAATAGTATGGTAGTATGCTATATTTAGTATGCATTGAGAAAGTTTGCATACTATGCACAGGACAGACAGACAGACAGACAGACAGACAGACAGACAGACAGACAGATAGATAGATAGATAGATAGATAGATAGATAGATAGATAGATAGATAGATAGATATACCGCTTGACTGCTTCTATAGATCCGGGTATCGCTTGTCCTCCTCCTTCTCCACTATCATACAGAACTCCACACATGTCTAATATCACTCCTTTCACACTCTTCAACCACTCCATTCCGCTCGCGGCTGTCATGCTGTTGACGCTCCTGCGCGTGCGCGGCACACGGCCTTCTGGGAAGTGAAGTTCTTCTGTCGCACGTCACGATGCTACTAAAGTATTTGCATGCCACGAAAAATGACCTTTGTTAATTAAATGTATTCTTTGTATGAAGGCTTGTATTGTATTTTCGTTTGTTTTGTATAAAAACAATAATATGTTTATAATATTATTAATTGAATTAATAAATTTTGCCCAAACAAAATATTTTGGACAATATTTATATATTTTGATTTTAAACTATAGCAGGGGAAATAAATTACTAATGTATATTACCATGGTAAAGGTTTAGGCATCCCGAGGCAACCCTGCGTCGGTGTTGCGTCACACTCTGCATCTGTCCCGAGCCTCGTCGTCACGCGCTCAATCACTCGAACTCCATCACTTACAGGTGCAATACAACCATTAAAGTGTGTAATTAAATGTATTTTAAAGAAATGTTCCACATTTCTGCAGAAAACCGGTCAACGTTGAGCAGCGCTGAAGCGAGTTGCGTCATGACGCAGAGTGACGTGTTTGCGTTCATTTGAATAATCCGTGTAGAGGCAGCGCGAGACACGCAGCAGATCAGACCGAACCCGCACGGACCCGCAGCAGGTAAAACACACACTTACACACACACAAACACACACTAACCGGGTTAAAGCGCGTTACGTGACGAGAGAAACACACACGGGTGTTAGATCAGATTACAGCGCGAGACGTGAGGGCTGATGAATATTGATAAGACGAGGATGTTATTGCGCTCACATCAGCTTCAGTGATGAACATAAGGGTGATGAAGGTGCTTTCCCTCTCGCTGTGTGTGTGTGTGTGTGTGTGTGTGTGAACAGATTCGTGTGGGATTCACAGAGTTTATGCAGTGATATATATTTTATTTTATGTAGTTACTTTATTGAACTTCTTTGGACTGCTGTGTAACTATATTAGTTATTATTATATATTTATTATCTGTGTGTGTGTGTGTGTGTGTGTGTGTGTGCGTGTCTTTATTTAACTCTGGCAGGGCTCGTGGTGGGTGTTTTGAGGGCAGTGAGTGCTCAGCCAATCAGTTGACGCGCGAGAGGTCACGTGGTCACACGCCTGCTATAGGACTGACACTTGCTGAAAAGTTTCTGCGAATGTTTAATAATTAATGAGAAACTCTGAGCCGAGACTGGTGATATTTGCTCATCTGAGATCATCAGCGCTCTATTAATTACATTCACTTCAGAAAGCGTTATTGGCATGACAAAAAAACAAATACATGTTGTATAGCCAAGCATTAAAACAACATAGAAAATTATTTAGAACATTTAATAAAGCCGGTACAGAAAATAATAATAAAACTAAATAAAAAGACAATATTAAATGTATTCATGGCTAGATAATAATAAAATAAAGAAAGAATAATAATAAAAAATAAATATTAAAAAGATTATAATACAGAAATCATGTAACAACTGAACTTAGAAATGGAACATTATATACGTGTGTGTGTGTGTGTGTGTGTGTGTGTGTGTGTGTGTGTGTAGGTCTGATGAGGTGTGTGTAGGTCTGATGAGGTGTGTGTGTGTAGGTCTGATGAGGTGTGTGTTTGTGTAGGTCTGATGAGGTGTGTGTAGGTCTGATGAGGTGTGTGTAGGTCTGATGAGGTGTGTGTAGGTCTGATGAGGTGTGTGTAGGTCTGATGAGGTGTGTGTGTGTGTGTGTGTGTGTAGGTCTGATGAGGTGTTTATAGGTCTGATGAGGTGTGTGTGTGTGTAGGTCTGATGAGGTGTGTGTGTGTGTAGGTCTGATGAGGTGTGTGTGTGTGTAGGTCTGATGAGGTGTGTGTGTGTGTGTGTGTGTGTAGGT
>NC_137140.1:36742610-36752610 GCF_949319135.1 Squalius cephalus
CAGATAAAGTTAGTTTTGATTGATTCACTTACTATGGGTCTGCTAACACACACCGCTCTCACAGAAAACAAACTTTTAATGTGTTCTGGACGTTCATTCACACAACAGTGTTTGATGCTCGAGAACACACACTTTGAAACAGGATCCACGGTAAAAATTTGAAAAACGTGATCATCTCCGTGTAAACTTCAAAAACATGAATCTGTGAAACGCAGAAAACTGAGAGTCACTGACACCGATATTCTGACGTCACTCTGGATTGAGACGAGGAGTGAGGAGTGTCTCCCAAACACTCCAGTCGAAAACAGTTGTTGCACACAATCAAACCAACATTTATTCAGACGCCTTCAACATTTCTCACACTATCTCAGTTTATTCTCTATAGTTTAGTAAATGGTAATAAAATATGAGCAGAACTCAGTTGATATTTGACTGGTTTTGTCCGTCCTTCTGTTAGACTGTCTCACACATGAATTATGTTGAATATCTGTCAGCTGTTAAATTTAACTACACAATTAGATAATACCAGTTTAGCTCAACCAATCACCAAGCAATGCTTCATTGTGTTCAGTCTGTGTGTAAAAAGAGCATTAGCGATTAAAGAAAACACACTTCAGCAAAACATGATCAGCTCAAAGTGTCCCAATCATTTTTGGGCCCAAATTGTTATAAATGTCACTGGTAGTCTCTGTATGAAGAATTTTTGGGTATAATATGTCACAGTTTATTTTATTTTGCTCTCCTCACTTACAGAAATGAACTATAGTGTCCTGCACACACAAAAAATATAAAAAATGATATCTGGTGTCTAAATAATGTTTGGTTTGAGTGTGTGTTAAGCTTGTGCAGACTTGAGGAAGGATGAGCAGCCACTAAGATTGATTTAGTAACATTATAATAGATAATAATGTAACTCTTTGAATGAGCTGTTACCTCATGACTGTGTGTGTGTGTGTGTGTGTGTGTGTGTGTGTGTGTGTGTCCTGCAGTGGGGAATTTCTGGGGCCGTACGATGGCAGCGATCTCCAGCTCCACAGACCCCAGCAGCTTCGAGGGGTTCGGCCCGTTCATGCCCGGGTTCCAGCTGGTCCCGTATAATGACATCACTGCACTGGAGGTACACACACACACACACACACACACATACGCGTTGAATTCCTCAGACTCAGCTCATGATTAACAACAATAAAACATGATATGGTTTAGTGTTCATATAAAATTGCAAATGCTGTGATTTAATTAAATAAATACGGTTTTCTGTCAAAGTAAAAGTTGGACAATTATAAAAAATTAAGACGGTCATGAATGTAAGTTTCACCATTTAAAACAGTAGTAGTACTGTATTAAAATATATAATAATGATTGTAAGAATATCAATTATTATATGAATTAATTATAATATATTAAGAATAATTATTATTATTTTATGGTTATAATTATATATAATAAAAAACAAATTGTGCAGCCATACAAACAAGCACAGCAAATATGCAGTGTTATTTCTAGCCTATGACTAACCAACCAACTGGTTCTTAACCGGTTCTTCCTAATCGTGTGTGTGTGTGTGTGTGTGTGTGTGTGTGTGTGTGTGTGCAGAAAGCGCTGCAGGATCCACACGTGGCTGCATTCATGGTGGAGCCCATCCAGGGTGAGGCGGGCGTCGTCGTTCCTGATGCTGGTTACCTCACTAAAGTCCGGGAACTGTGCACTAAACACAATGCAAGTACACACTCACTGGGCGTAGTGTACATGACGTCACCTGTAGTGTTTCTGAAGAGCGTTTTTGAAGCCCAAAGTGGGCGGAGCCAATCTTGGCAGCGTCACTCCCAGATAAACGACAATGGGCAAAGAGGCAGATTAGCTGAGGTGACATGATGCTAACGCTATCAGACAATTCACCTGTCACTCAAGTGGCCACGCCCTTAATTATGCAGAACTTTAAGTCTTAATATAATTTAAACGGATGAGTTATAAAAATTTCACAGTCGTTATGAAGGGCAAAATTAGCTATATAGACCAAAACCACTTTTAGCACCAGACTGTAAACATGTGTTTTCTGCTGTAAAGTTGGGCATTTTAACATGGGGTTTATGGGATTGAGTCTCTAGTGGCCAGTGGATGAACTGCAGTTTAAGTCTCTTCAGTGTCGGATTCAAGAGAGAGAGGGGAAGGTTGTAACTCAGTAGTGTGTGTGTTGCAGGTTCTGTTCATCGCGGATGAGGTTCAGACCGGTCTGGCCCGCACCGGCCGCCGATTGGCTGTGGATCATGAGGACGTGAGACCAGATGTGGTGGTTCTGGGTAAAGCGCTGTCAGGAGGAGTGTATCCCGTGAGTCTCACACACACACTCAAGCCACGTATCACACTCGTGTGTTGGTTTATAGGAAGCACTTCTGTGTGTGTTTCAGGTGTCTGCTGTTCTGTGTGATGATGAGGTGATGTTGACCATCAAACCCGGAGAACACGGATCCACGTATGGAGGAAACCCTCTGGCCTGCCGCGTCGCCATCGCTGCTCTGGAGGTGTGTGAGAGTGAGCGTGAGAGTGAGCGTGAGAGTGAGAGTGAGCGTGAGAGTGAGCGTGAGAGTGAGCGTGAGCGTGAGAGTGAGCGTGAGAGTGAGCGTGAGCGTGAGCGTGAGCGTGAGCGTGAGAGTGAGCGTGAGAGTGAGCGTGAGAGTGAGCGTGAGAGTGAGCGTGAGAGTGAGCGTGAGCGTGAGCGTGAGAGTGAGCGTGAGAGTGAGCGTGAGAGTGAGCGTGAGAGTGAGCGTGAGAGTGAGCGTGAGCGTGAGCGTGAGCGTGAGCGTGAGCGTGAGAGTGAGCGTGAGAGTGAGCGTGAGAGTGAGCGTGAGAGTGAGCGTGAGCGTGAGAGTGAGCGTGAGAGTGAGCGTGAGAGTGAGCGTGAGAGTGAGCGTGAGAGTGAGAGTGAGCGTGAGAGTGAGCGTGAGAGTGAGCGTGAGAGTGAGCGTGAGAGTGAGCGTGAGAGTGAGCGTGAGAGTGAGCGTGAGAGTGAGCGTGAGAGTGAGCGTGAGAGTGAGCGTGAGAGTGAGCGTGAGAGTGAGCGTGAGAGTGAGCGTGAGAGTGAGCGTGAGAGTGAGCGTGAGAGAGGGCGAGCGAGTGAGCGTGAGAGAGGGCGAGCGAGCGAGTGAGTGCGAGCGAGCGAGCGAGTGAGTGAGTGCGAGCGAGCGTGTGTGTGTGTGCGAGAGTGTGGGTGTGGGTGAGCGTGAGCGTGAGGGTGAGCGTGAGGGTGAGCGTGAGGGTGAGCGTGAGAGTGAGCGTGAGAGTGAGCGTGAGAGTGAGCGTGAGAGTGAGCGTGAGAGTGAGCGTGAGAGTGAGCGTGAGAGTGAGAGTGTGAGTGAGCGTGAGAGTGAGCGTGAGAGTGAGCGTGAGAGTGAGCGTGAGAGTGAGCGTGAGAGTGAGCGTGAGAGTGAGAGTGAGCGTGAGAGTGAGCGTGAGAGTGAGCGTGAGAGTGAGCGTGAGAGTGAGCGTGAGAGTGAGCGTGAGAGTGAGCGTGAGAGTGAGCGTGAGAGTGAGCGTGAGAGTGAGCGTGAGAGTGAGCGTGAGAGTGAGCGTGAGAGAGGGCGAGCGAGTGAGCGTGAGAGAGGGCGAGCGAGCGAGTGAGTGCGAGCGAGCGAGCGAGCGAGTGAGTGCGAGCGAGCGAGCGAGTGAGTGAGTGCGAGCGAGCGTGTGTGTGTGTGCGAGAGTGTGGGTGTGGGTGTGGGTGAGCGTGAGCGTGAGGGTGAGCGTGAGGGTGAGCGTGAGGGTGAGCGTGAGGGTGAGCGTGAGGGTGAGCGTGAGGGTGAGCGTGAGGGTGAGCGTGAGGGTGAGCGTGAGGGCGAGCGTGAGGGCGAGCGTGAGCGTGAGTGAGCGTGCGAGAGAGAGGGCGAGCGAGAGAGAGCGTGAGGGTGAGCGTGAGGGTGAGGGTGAGCGTGAGGGTGAGGGTGAGCGTGAGGGTGAGGGTGAGCGTGAGGGTGAGCGTGAGGGTGAGGGTGAGGGTGAGCGTGAGGGTGAGCGTGAGGGCGAGGGTGAGGGTGAGCGTGAGGGTGAGCGTGAGGGCGAGGGCGAGCGTGAGGGCGAGCGTGAGGGTGAGCGTGAGGGTGAGGGTGAGGGTGAGGGTGAGGGTGAGCGTGAGGGTGAGCGTGAGGGCGAGCGTGAGGGCGAGGGTGAGGGCGAGGGTGAGCGTGAGGGTGAGGGTGAGGGTGAGCGTGAGGGTGAGCGTGAGGGTGAGCGTGAGCGTGAGGGTGAGCGTGAGGGTGAGCGTGAGGGCGAGCGTGAGGGCGAGCGTGAGAGCGAGCGTGAGCGTGAGTGAGCGTGCGAGAGAGAGGGCGAGCGAGAGAGAGCGTGAGGGTGAGCGTGAGGGTGAGCGTGAGGGTGAGCGTGAGGGTGAGCGTGAGGGTGAGGGTGAGCGTGAGGGTGAGGGTGAGCGTGAGGGTGAGCGTGAGGGTGAGGGTGAGGGTGAGGGTGAGGGTGAGGGTGAGCGTGAGGGTGAGCGTGAGCGTGAGGGTGAGCGTGAGGGTGAGCGTGAGGGTGAGGGTGAGGGTGAGGGTGAGGGTGAGGGTGAGCGTGAGAGTGAGCGTGTGGGTGAGCGTGAGGGTGAGCGTGAGGGCGAGGGCGAGGGCGAGCGTGAGGGCGAGCGTGAGGGCGAGCGTGAGGGCGAGCGTGAGGGCGAGCGTGAGGGCGAGCGTGAGAGCGAGCGTGAGCGTGAGTGAGCGTGCGAGAGAGAGGGCGAGCGAGAGAGAGCGTGAGGGTGAGCGTGAGGGTGAGGGTGAGGGTGAGGGTGAGGGTGAGGGTGAGGGTGAGGGTGAGCGTGAGGGTGAGCGTGAGGGTGAGCGTGAGGGTGAGCGTGAGGGCGAGGGTGAGGGTGAGCGTGAGGGCGAGCGTGAGGGCGAGCGTGAGGGTGAGGGTGAGGGTGAGGGTGAGGGTGAGCGTGAGAGTGAGCGTGTGGGTGAGCGTGAGGGTGAGCGTGAGGGTGAGCGTGAGGGTGAGCGTGAGGGCGAGCGTGAGGGCGAGCGTGAGAGCGAGCGTGAGCGTGAGTGAGCGTGCGAGAGAGAGGGCGAGCGAGAGAGAGCGTGAGGGTGAGGGTGAGCGTGAGGGTGAGGGTGAGCGTGAGGGTGAGCGTGAGGGTGAGGGTGAGGGTGAGCGTGAGGGTGAGCGTGAGGGCGAGGGTGAGGGTGAGCGTGAGGGTGAGCGTGAGGGCGAGGGCGAGCGTGAGGGCGAGCGTGAGGGTGAGCGTGAGGGTGAGGGTGAGGGTGAGCGTGAGGGTGAGCGTGAGGGCGAGCGTGAGGGTGAGGGCGAGGGTGAGCGTGAGGGTGAGCGTGAGGGTGAGCGTGAGGGTGAGCGTGAGGGTGAGGGTGAGCGTGAGGGTGAGCGTGAGGGTGAGCGTGAGGGCGAGCGTGAGGGCGAGCGTGAGAGCGAGCGTGAGCGTGAGTGAGCGTGCGAGAGAGAGGGCGAGCGAGAGAGAGCGTGAGGGTGAGCGTGAGGGTGAGCGTGAGGGTGAGCGTGAGGGTGAGGGTGAGCGTGAGGGTGAGGGTGAGCGTGAGGGTGAGCGTGAGGGTGAGGGTGAGGGTGAGCGTGAGGGTGAGCGTGAGGGTGAGCGTGAGGGTGAGGGTGAGGGTGAGCGTGAGAGTGAGCGTGTGGGTGAGCGTGAGGGTGAGCGTGAGGGTGAGGGCGAGGGCGAGCGTGAGGGCGAGCGTGAGGGCGAGCGTGAGGGCGAGCGTGAGGGCGAGCGTGAGAGCGAGCGTGAGCGTGAGTGAGCGTGCGAGAGAGAGGGCGAGCGAGAGAGAGCGTGAGGGTGAGCGTGAGGGTGAGCGTGAGGGTGAGGGTGAGGGTGAGGGTGAGGGTGAGGGTGAGGGTGAGCGTGAGGGTGAGCGTGAGGGCGAGGGTGAGGGTGAGCGTGAGGGCGAGCGTGAGGGCGAGCGTGAGGGTGAGCGTGAGGGTGAGGGTGAGGGTGAGCGTGAGAGTGAGCGTGTGGGTGAGCGTGAGGGCGAGCGTGAGGGCGAGCGTGAGGGCGAGCGTGAGGGCGAGCGTGAGGGCGAGCGTGAGGGCGAGCGTGAGGGTGAGCGTGAGCGTGAGGGTGAGGGTGAGGGTGAGGGTGAGGGTGAGCGTGAGGGTGAGCGTGAGGGTGAGCGTGAGGGTGAGCGTGAGCGTGAGGGTGAGGGTGAGGGTGAGGGTGAGCGTGAGGGTGAGCGTGAGGGTGAGCGTGAGCGTGAGGGTGAGCGTGAGGGTGAGGGTGAGCGTGAGCGTGAGGGTGAGCGTGAGGGTGAGGGTGAGGGTGAGGGTTAGCGTGAGGGTTAGCGTGAGGGTTAGAGTGAGCGTGAGAGTGAGCGTGAGAGTGAGAGAGCGTGAGAGTGAGAGAGCGTGAGAGTGAGAGAGCGTGAGAGTGAGAGAGCGTGAGAGTGAGAGAGCGTGAGAGTGAGAGAGCGAGAGAGCGTGAGAGCGAGAGAGCGTGAGAGCGAGAGAGCGTGAGAGCGAGAGAGCGTGAGAGTGAGAGTGAGCGTGAGAGTGAGCGTGAGAGTGAGCGTGAGAGTGAGCGTGAGAGTGAGCGTGAGAGTGAGCGTGAGAGTGAGCGTGAGAGTGAGAGTGAGCGTGAGAGTGAGAGTGTGTGTGCGAGAGTGTGGGTGAGCGTGAGGGTGAGCGTGAGCGTGAGGGTGAGCGTGAGGGTGAGCGTGAGGGTGAGGGTGAGGGTGAGGGTGAGAGTGTGTGTGCGAGCGTGAGCGTGAGGGTGAGCGTGAGGGTGAGCGTGAGGGTGAGCGTGAGGGTGAGGGTGAGGGTGAGCGTGAGGGTGAGCGTGAGGGTGAGGGTGAGGGTGAGAGTGTGTGTGCGTGAGGGTGAGGGTGAGGGTGAGGGTGAGGGTGAGCGTGAGGGTGAGGGTGAGCGTGAGCGTGAGGGTGAGGGTGAGCGTGAGGGTGAGGGTGAGCGTGAGGGTGAGGGTGAGCGTGAGGGTGAGCGTGAGGGTGAGGGTGAGGGTGAGAGTGTGTGTGCGTGAGGGTGAGGGTGAGGGTGAGCGTGAGGGTGAGCGTGAGGGTGAGGGTGAGCGTGAGGGTGAGGGTGAGCGTGAGGGTGAGGGTGAGGGTGAGCGTGAGGGTGAGGGTGAGCGTGAGGGTGAGGGTGAGGGTGAGTGTGAGGGTGAGGGTGAGGGTGAGCGTGAGCGTGAGGGTGAGGGTGAGCGTGAGGGTGAGCGTGAGGGTGAGCGTGAGGGTGAGCGTGAGCGTGAGGGTGAGGGTGAGGGTGAGGGTGAGCGTGAGGGTGAGGGTGAGGGTGAGGGTGAGGGTGAGGGTGAGCGTGAGGGTGAGGGTGAGGGTGAGCGTGAGGGTGAGGGTGAGGGTGTGCGAGAGCGTGTGCGAGAGCGTGTGAGGGTGAGAGTGTGCGAGAGCGTGTGAGGGTGAGGGTGAGGGTGAGGGTGAGGGTGAGCGTGAGGGTGAGGGTGAGGGTGAGGGTGAGCGTGAGCGTGAGCGTGAGGGTGAGCGTGAGGGTGAGGGTGAGGGTGAGGGTGAGCGTGTGTGCGAGAGTGTGTGCGAGAGTGAGGGTGAGTGTGTGTGCGAGAGTGTGTGCGAGAGTGTGTGCGAGAGTGTGTGCGAGAGTGTGTGCGAGAGTGTGTGCGAGAGTGTGTGCGAGAGTGTGTGCGAGAGTGTGTGCGAGAGTGTGTGCGTGTGTGTGTGTGTGTGCACGCGTCTCATCTTCTCTCTGGGCTCTGCAGGTTCTGGAGGAGGAGGGTTTGGCTGCTAACGCTGATCGGATGGGTCAGATCCTGCGAGCCGAACTCAACAAACTTCCCCGAGAGATCGTGAGCGGCGTTCGTGGGAAAGGCCTCCTAAACGCCATCATCATTAACGAGACCGAAGGTGTGTGTGTGTGGGTGTGTGTGTGGGTGTGTGTGAGAGTGTGTGTGTGAGAGTGTGTGTGTGAGAGTGTGTGTGTGAGAGTGTGTGTGTGAGAGTGTGTGTGTGAGAGTGTGTGTGTGAGAGTGTGTGTGTGAGAGTGTGTGTGTGTGAGAGTGTGTGTGTGTGAGAGTGTGTGTGTGAGAGTGTGTGTGTGTGAGAGTGTGTGTGTGAGAGTGTGTGTGTGAGAGTGTGTGTGAGAGTGTGTGTGAGAGTGTGTGAGAGAGTGTGTGTGAGAGTGTGTGTGAGAGTGTGTGTGAGAGTGTGTGTGAGAGTGTGTGTGTGTGTGTGAGAGAGAGAGAGAGAGAGAGAGAGAGAGACCGAAGGTGAGTGGCAGAAGTAGAACCACACCTGTACATTCTATTTCACCCTCAACACAAGAAACACTTTGAGCGATTACACGAGACTAGAAGTTTTGTTCACAAATCAACTGAAAACAAGACTAAAATATTTTCTTCAGATTTAAGAATCCATATCGGTTTGTGTGTGTGTGCGTGCGTGTGCGTGTGTGTGTGTGTGTGTGTGTGTGTGTGTGAGATAATCTACTTCTAATCTTTTGATCTCTCTCAGACTATGATGCGTGGCGGGTGTGTCTGCGTCTCCGTGACAGCGGCCTGCTAGCAAAGCCCACGCATGGTGACATCATCAGACTGGCTCCGCCCCTCGTTATAAACGAAGACGAGGTCAGAGAGTGTGTGGACATCATCAGCAGGACCATCATGTCGTTTTAAACCCTCTTCATCATCATCATCATCATCTGAGCTGTAATTCTGTCTGGTTTTAGCTTTCGTGTTTTAGCTGTTACAGTCGTTCAGGTCGAGGACTCTCTCACGAGGACTTTCTCTCAGCACACTTTTTAATGAGTTTTAATTCTGGTGAAGGAACTTGGGTCGTTTCTGAAGACGCTGCTGTTTATTCACTCGTTTGAAGTGTTTTTACGAAGTCTGACATTTTGATGTGGCCACTTTGAAGAAATGAGTTTTTCTCCCTGTGATGAGAGAATCGTGCACTTTAACGGCAGTCATTAATGTTGATCAAAACTGAATCATGTTGAAATGTGTGTGTGTGTGTGTGTGTGTGTGTGTGTGTACTTGTACAACTATATTTGTGAGGACCAGTTTGAGTGTTAGACCACTGGAGTGAGGACAGAGTAAAGTGAGGACATGTTGGCCGGTCCTCAGTTTCTGAAACCCCTTTAAAGGCCTGTTTGAGGGTCAAGACTTGGTTTTAGGGATAAGGTTATAATGAGGTCAAGGGTCGGTTTAGGGTCAGGGGTCGGGTTAGGCACTTAGTTGTGATGGGTAAGGTTAGGGTAAGCGGCTAGAGATTGCATTGTGTCAATGAATGTCCTCATAAAGATAGATGTACAAGAGTGTGTGTGTGTGTGTGTGTGTGTGTGTGTGTGTGTGTGTTTGCCTCATGTATAACGTTTAATGAACGTTTAATCAAATGAAGTGTGATCAGATGATGTTTCATTTCTGTTCTGAAATAAATTTTCAGTCAGCTGAGAGTCAGTTTGTTCTTTCTAATTTGAGTTTAATCTATCAATGTATTTTATAAAAGTTTTCATAGAAAAAAAACAATTATAGATGCAATAAGGGATGCAGTTGTTAGAAACTACCTGATTATTGAACAGTTTCTGTGCAGAATCAGATCATGTGATGTTTGTGTTGGTCAGCTGATGCAGAGGAGGGGAGGGGCTAAATTAGCATATATTCAAATTCAGCTGAAACCAACATATTAAATGTCTTTAGACTGTAGTTTAAAGGTGCGTGTCACTTTATGCTTGTGTAAGATGGAGGAATTTCCTCTGGTGCGACTGTGTTTAATTCAGGCGATAACGCTTTCTGTGTGCCGAGGCTCATTCACTTCAGATTCACACTGACGAACCGATACGGAAACGACGGTGACGGACAGATGCTGTTGCCATGGAAACAGGTGACGTCAGACCTGTTCCCTGCTTAACGAGTCCTTAATCAATTAAATATCAAGCATTGTTTGGGGAACTCTCTTGAATAACACCATAAAGATAGAATACATGATTTAATCATGTTTCAATAGAAATCAAAATATAAACAGACTGTTCAACATGTAAACGTCAGGAGAAACGCTCATCATATCTTCTG
>NC_137140.1:36760110-36780110 GCF_949319135.1 Squalius cephalus
AGAGGTCAGAGGCCGTGTCGTTGTGTCTTCAGAGGTCAGAGGTCGTGTCGTTGTGTCTTCGGAGGTCGTGTCGTTGTGCATTCAGAGGTCAGAGGCCGTGTCGTTGTGTCTTCAGAGGTCAGAGGTCGTGTCGTTGTGCCGTCAGAGGTTGTGTCGTTGTGCATTCAGAGGTCAGAGGTCGTGTCGTTGTGTCTTCAGAGGTCGTGTCGTTGTGCCGTCAGAGGTTGTGTCGTTGTGCATTCAGAGGTCAGAGGTCGTGTCGTTGTGTCTTCAGAGGTTGTGTCGTTGTGCATTCAGAGGTCAGAGGTCGTGTCGTTGTGCATTCAGAGGTCAGAGGTCGTGTCGCGTCTTCAGAGGTTGTGTCGTTGTGTCTTCAGAGGTCAGAGGTCGTGTCGTTGTGTCTTCGGAGGTCGTGTCGTTGTGCATTCAGAGGTCAGAGGCCGTGTCGTTGTGTCTTCAGAGGTCAGAGGTCGTGTCGCGTCTTCAGAGGTTGTGTCGTTGTGTCTTCAGAGGTCAGAGGCCGTGTCGTTGTGTCTTCGGAGGTCGTGTCGTTGTGCATTCAGAGGTCAGAGGCCGTGTCGTTGTGTCTTCAGAGGTCAGAGGTCGTGTCGTTGTGTCTTCAGAGGTCGTGTCGTTGTGCATTCAGAGGTCAGAGGTCGTGTCGCGTCTTCAGAGGTCAGAGGTCGTGTCGTTGTGCCGTCAGAGGTCAGAGGTTGTGTCGTTGTGTCTTCAGAGGTCAGAGGCCGTGTCGCGTCTTCAGAGGTCAGAGGTCGTGTCGTTGTGCATTCAGAGGTCAGAGGTTGTGTCGTTGTGTCTTCAGAGGTCAGAGGCCGTGTCGCGTCTTCAGAGGTCAGAGGTCGTGTCGTTGTGCCGTCAGAGGTCAGAGGTTGTGTCGTTGTGTCTTCAGAGGTCAGAGGTCGTGTCGCGTCTTCAGAGGTCAGAGGTCGTGTCGTTGTGCATTCAGAGGTCAGAGGTTGTGTCGTTGTGTCTTCAGAGGTCAGAGGCCGTGTCGTTGTGTCTTCGGAGGTCGTGTCGTTGTGCATTCAGAGGTCAGAGGTCGTGTCGTTGTGCCTTCAGAGGTTGTGTCGTTGTGCATTCAGAGGTTGTGTCGTTGTGCATTCAGAGGTCAGAGGTCGTGTCGCGTCTTCAGAGGCCGTGTCGTTGTGTCTTCAGAGGTCAGAGGTCGTGTCGTTGTGTCTTCAGAGGTCGTGTCGTTGTGCATTCAGAGGTCAGAGGTCGTGTCGTTGTGTCTTCAGAGGTCGTGTCGTTGTGCATTCAGAGGTCAGAGGCCGTGTCGTTGTGTCTTCAGAGGTCAGAGGTCGTGTCGTTGTGTCTTCGGAGGTTGTGTCGTTGTGCATTCAGAGGTCAGAGGTCGTGTCGTTGTGTCTTCAGAGGTCGTGTCGTTGTGTCTTCGGAGGTCAGAGGTTGTGTCGTTGTGTCTTCAGAGGTCAGAGGTCGTGTCGTTGTGCATTCAGAGGTCAGAGGTCGTGTCGTTGTGTCTTCAGAGGTTGTGTCGTTGTGCATTCAGAGGTCAGAGGTTGTGTCGTTGTGTCTTCAGAGGTCGTGTCGTTGTGCCTTCAGAGGTCGTGTCGTTGTGCATTCAGAGGTCAGAGGTCGTGTCGTTGTGTCTTCAGAGGTCAGAGGTCATGTCGTTGTGTCTTCAGAGGTCAGAGGTCATGTCGTTGTGTCTTCAGAGGTTGTGTCGTTGTGCCTTCAGAGGTCAGAGGTCGTGTCGTTGTGTCTTCAGAGGTTGTGTCGTTGTGCCTTCAGAGGTCAGAGGTCGTGTCGTTGTGTCTTCAGAGTTCAGAGATTGTGTCGTTGTGCCTTCAGAGTTCAGAGGTCGTGTTGTTGTGCCTTTAGAGTTCAGAGGTCGTGTCGTTGTGCCTTCAGAGGTTGTGTCGTTGTGCCTTCAGAGGTCAGAGGTCGTGTCGTTGTGTCTTCAGAGGTCAGAGGTCATGTCGTTGTGTCTTCAGAGGTTGTGTCGTTGTGCCTTCAGAGGTCAGAGGTCGTGTCGTTGTGTCTTCAGAGGTTGTGTCGTTGTGCCTTCAGAGGTCAGAGGTCGTGTCGTTGTGTCTTCAGAGTTCAGAGATTGTGTCGTTGTGCCTTCAGAGTTCAGAGGTCGTGTTGTTGTGCCTTTAGAGTTCAGAGGTCGTGTCGTTGTGTCTTCAGAGGTCAGAGGTCGTGTCGTTGTGTCTTCAGAGTTCAGAGATTGTGTCGTTGTGCCTTCAGAGTTCAGAGGTCGTGTTGTTGTGCCTTTAGAGTTCAGAGGTCGTGTCGTTGTGCCTTCAGAGGTTGTGTCGTTGTGCCTTCAGAGGTCAGAGGTCGTGTCGTTGTGTCTTCAGAGGTCAGAGGTCGTGTCGTTGTGTCTTCAGAGGTTGTGTCGTTGTGCCTTCAGAGGTCAGAGGTCGTGTCGTTGTGTCTTCAGAGTTCAGAGATTGTGTCGTTGTGCCTTCAGAGTTCAGAGGTCGTGTTGTTGTGCCTTTAGAGTTCAGAGGTCGTGTCGTTGTGCCTTCAGAGGTCAGAGGTCGTGTCGTTGTGTCTTCAGAGGTCGTGTTGTTGTGCCTTCAGAGGTCAGAGGTCGTGTCGTTTGGACTGTGAGCAGCGAGCGCTTCAGACGAGGTAAAGCACAGGAACAGTTCTGCATCAGACATGCTTCATCTACACTGCTATTCTTTGTTTCAGTGTTTGTTGTGTTCTTGTAGGGCAGAACGTGAGTTTGCAGGGGATTGTGGGAAACCTTCCCTGGAGGAAGAACGCAGGCTTGCAGAAGCGTCTCCTGACCCTGACCTGTCAATGATGACCGGCTCGTGATACGGTCAGATGTGCTTCACACGCAACTGAAGATTGTTGGTTTTGGACGCTCGTCAGAGACTCTGGGTTATTGAAGGGGATGAAATATTAAACAGCTGATTAAAACTCTAATATCATCTGGCCTGGTTTTGCACGGACAGATGTTTCCCCGAGGCGGATCATGGTTTGGTCTGAAGAATGTGTGAGGATTTCAGGAAGCGTCTCAGATTCATCCCATCAATCCAGTGAAAACACGCTTTAATTTGCACAAACTGCAAGATCTCTCAAGAGCAGATCTCTGAAACTCACAGCAAACTCTCCATATCCACAAAACCTGCATGCTGTCCTTATTCAGGAATCTAATGTTAACAGATTTATTGATTAACCATAGTGTAAAGTGTTAGTGATAGTTACACAATCTTTTTATTGTGGTTTGTTATTGTGAGTTTCAGATGTGAGGAAGTGAAGCTCGTAATGAGACGCGGCAGTGAATCAGTGAATCACGTCTGAACGGATCAGAGTCACTGAACTGAAGCTTCACAGCAGACGCTCATTATTACAGACCTTCACACACACACACACACACACACACAGAGCGTCACTAATGTGTTAATCACATCCAGGTCCGGGCAGGTCTGAGTATCACAAACTGAACACGTGTGTGTGTGTGTGTGTGTGTGTGTGTGTGTGTGTGATGGGTAGGTTTAGGGGACAGGTTAGTGTGTGTGTGTGTGTGTGTGTTTGTGTGTGTGTGTGATGGGTAGGTTTAGGGGTCAGGTTAGTGTGTGTGTGTGTGTGTGTGTGTGTGTGTGAGAGAGAGAGAGAGAGAGAGTGCGTGTGTGTGAGTGAGTAAGTGTGTCTGTGTGTGTGTGTGTGTGTGAGAGAGAGAGAAAGAGTGTGTGTGTGTGTGTGTGTGTGTGTGTGTGTGTGTGTGTGTGTGAGTGTGTTTGCATCCATCAGTATGAGTTCATCTCAGTTCTCTCTCTTGTGTGGTTATGGGATGGTAATGAGGTCAGGGAAGCTCCGCCCAGTGGGAGGAGTCACAGTGACACATCAATCAGCTCTGGATCAGAAAATCCGACTCTTTCCCTGCAGATCCTGCTTTTCCTGCATTATGCTCCTGTTTTTACAGGACATCAACAAAAAACGCCTGGAACCAGAGCCAAGACATCACAGTCCCCCTCTCTCTCTCTCTCTCTCTCTCTCTCTCTCTCTCTCTCTCTCTCTTTCTCTCTCTATCTCTCTCTCTCTCTCTCTTTCTCTCTCTCTCTCTTTCTTTCTCTGTCTCTGTCTCACACACACAGCAGAAGTTTTCCCTGAAACGAGGACGGAGTGAGGTAAAGGGTGATCGGATCAGATGATGTGGTTTCGGACTCTCCTGCTGCTGGGATTCCTGCTGGGCGTGTGTTATGGATATTCCTCTGAGGATGAGGATTATTACATGCAGGAGCTTCTGAGTCGGGAACATTACCAGCGGATCCCGGAGAACGGAGAGACTCCCGGTCGGGGAATCGGGAAGGAGAGCAGATCCACATCAGGTAAAGCCTGAACATGTGCAAACCTGTGCGCTTGTGTTTCAGGATCCGTCACACACCGATTCAACCGTCTAACATTATTGGTCTCCAGTGATCAGTTTTACTGGAGCTTTAACTGTGTAAAACATTCATAGATCTTGGAAAGTGTGATGCTTGTTTCTGACAGCAGATGCTGATTGATCTTTCATTAGGAACACTAAGAAAGAAAGAAAAGAAAGAAGGAAAGAAAGAAAGAAAGACTCACTGTGTCGATTATTAAGAAAGAAAGAAAGAAAGAAAGAAAGACTCTTGGTGCCGATTATTAAGAAAGAAAGAAAGAAAGACTCTCCGTGCCGATTATTAAGAAAGAAAGAAAGACTCTCTGTGCCGATTATTAAGAAAGAAAGAAAGAAAGAAAGAAAGAAAGAAAGAAAGACTCTCCATGTCGATTATAAGAAAGAAAGAAAGAAAGAAAGACTCTCTGTGTCGATTATTAAGAAAGAAAGACTCTCCATGTCGATTATAAGAAAGAAAGAAAGAAAGAAAGAAAGAAAGACTCTCTGTGTCGATTATTAAGAAAAAAAGAAAGAAAGAAAGACTCTCTGTGCCGATTATTAAGAAAGAAAGAAAGAAAGAAAGAAAGAAAGAAAGACTCTCTGTGTCGATTATTAAGAAAGAAAGAAAGACTCTCTGTGCCGATTATAAGAAAGAAAGAAAGAAAGAAAGACTCTCTGTGTCGATTATTAAGAAAGAAAGAAAGAAAGAAAGAAAGAAAGACTCTGTGTCGATTATTAAGAAAGAAAGAAAGAAAGAAAGGCTCTCTGTGTCGATTATTAAGAAAGAAAGAAAGAAAGAAAGGCTCTCTGTGTCGATTATTAAGAAAGAAAGACTCTCCATGTCGATTATAAGAAAGAAAGAAAGAAAGAAAGAAAGAAAGACTCTCTGTGTCGATTATTAAGAAAAAAAGAAAGAAAGAAAGACTCTCTGTGCCGATTATTAAGAAAGAAAGAAAGACAGACTCTCCATGTCTATTTTTAAGAAAGAAAGAAAGAAAGAAAGACTCTCTGTGTCGATTATTAAGAAAAAAAGAAAGAAAGAAAGACTCTCTGTGTCGATTATTAAGAAAGAAAGAAAGACTCAGTGTCGATTATTAAGAAAAAAGAAAGAAAGAAAGACTCTCTGTGCCGATTATAAAGAAAGAAAGAAAGAAAGAAAGAAAGAAAGAAAGAAAGAAAGAAAGAAAGAAAGAAAGAAAGAAAGAAAGAAAGAAAAAGAAAGAAAGAAAGAAAGAAAGACTCTTGGTGCCGATTATTAAGAAAGAAAGAAAGAAAGAAAGAAAGACTCTCCGTGCCGATTATTAAGAAAGAAAGAAAGAAAGACTCTCCATGTCGATTATTAAGAAAGAAAGAAAGAAAGAAAGAAAGAAAGAAAGAAAGAAAGAAAGAAAGAAAGACTCTTGGTGCCGATTATTAAGAAAGAAAGAAAGACTCTCTGTGCCGATTATTAAGAAAGAAATAAAGAAAGACTCTCCATGTCGATTATAAAGAAAGAAAGAAAGAAAGAAAGAAAGAAAGAAAGAAAGAAAGAAAGAAAGAAAGAAAGACTCTTGGTGCCGATTATTAAGAAAGAAAGAAAGAAAGAAAGAAAGAAAGAAAGAAAGACTCTCCGTGCCGATTATTAAGAAAGAAAGAAAGACTCTCTGTGCCGATTATTAAGAAAGAAATAAAGAAAGACTCTCCGTGTCGATTATTAAGAAAGAAAGACTCTCCGTGCCGATTATTAAGAAAGAAAGAAAGAAAGACTCTCTGTGTCGATTATTAAGAAAGAAAGAAAGAAAGAAAGAAAGACTCTCTGTGTCGATTATTAAGAAAGAAAGAAAGACTCAGTGCCGATTATTAAGAAAGAAAGAAAGAAAGAAAGACTCTCTGTGTCCATTATTAAGAAAGAAAGACTCAGTGCCGATTATTAAGAAAAAAAGAAAGAAAGAAAGACTCTCTGTGTCGATTATTAAGAAAGAAAGAAAGACTCTCTGTGTCGATTATTAAGAAAAAAGAAAGAAAGACGCTCTGTGTCGATTATTAAGAAAGAAAGAAAGAAAGACTCTCTGTGTCAATTATTAAGAAAGAAAGAAAGACTCAGTGCCGATTATTAAGAAAGAAAGAAAGAAAGACTCTCTGTGTCAATTATTAAGAAAGAAAGACTCAGTGTCGATTATTAAGAAAAAAAGAAAGAAAGACTCTCTGTGTCGATTATTAAGAAAGAAAGAAAGAAAGACTCTCTGTGTCAATTATTAAGAAAGAAAGAAAGACTCAGTGCCGATTATTAAGAAAGAAAAAAAGAAAGAAAGAAAGACTCTCTGTGCCGATTATTAAGAAAGAAAGAAAGAAAGAAAGAAAAAAAGACTCTCTGTGTCAATTATTAAGAAAGAAAGAAAGACTCAGTGCCGATTATTAAGAAAAAAAGAAAGAAAGAAAGACTCTCTGTGCCGATTATTAAGAAAGAAAGAAAGAAAGAAAGAAAGAAAGACTCTCTGTGTCAATTAAGAAAGAAAGAAAGACTCTCCATGTCGATTATAAGAAAGAAAGAAAGACTCTCTGTGTCGATTATTAAGAAAGAAAGAAAAAAGAAAGAAAGAAAGACTCTCTGTGTCGATTATTAAGAAAGAAAGAAAGACTCAGTGTCGATTATTAAGAAAAAAGAAAGAAAGAAAGACTCTCTGTGCCGATTATTAAGAAAGAAAGAAAGAAAGAAAGAAAGAAAGAAAGAAAGAAAGAAAGAAAGAAAGAAAGAAAGACTCTCTGTGCCGATTATTAAGAAAGAAAGAAAGACTCAGTGTCGATTATTAAGAAAAAAAGAAAGAAAGAAAGACTCTCTGTGCCGATTATTAAGAAAGAAAGAAAGACTCAGTGTCGATTATTAAGAAAAAAAGAAAGAAAGAAAGACTCTCTGTGCCGATTATTAAGAAAGAAAGAAAGAAAGAAAGAAAGAAAGAAAGAAAGAAAGAAAGAAAGAAAGAAAGAAAGACTCTCTGTGCCGATTATTAAGAAAGAAAGAAAGAAAGAAAGAAAGAAAGAAAGACTCTCTGTGCCGATTGTCAGTGTCAGTTATAAAGAGAGAGAGAGAGAGAGAGAGAGAGACACAGACTCTCGGTGTCGATTATAAAGAGAGAGAGAGAGACAGACTCTTGGTGTCGGTTATCCCGTGGCACATCTGAACACTGGCAGCGTTGGGAGAATCCGAGTGTTTCCATGTGGGATGTGTTTATCCTGACTCGACCTCACACACATGGAAGCCTTCAGCTGCTCTTCTGAAGTTTACAGCTGCCATCATTCAGCAGTTCCTCTGTTCCTCTGATGGCTGATGGTCCAGATCCTCTTCTGCTGCGTGTCGTTCACAGGGAAACCTGGACCCAGAAAGAGTGAGAAGAACAAGAAAGCGGTGAAAGCGGCCGATGGCGTCAGTGACGGTTCGTTCGCGAGCGAGCGAGTCGGTGAGTCGATTCACTCAGCAAACGAACATGACTTGTGTGAGACTCGGTTCACCTAATGAAGCTGTGCAATATAACACAGTCTCAATATATTATTATATCAATAATAGAAGATCTCAGTCTGAAAGAGACATCCTGTCCGAAGTTATTCAGGTTTTGGGGGGAATTTTAGTTGTTTCTCAGATGTTTTTACCACAGTAATAAACCCCAACCCATTGACCGCTTTATTTGGGGCTCTTCCGGAAAATGTTAAACTCACAGCTTTACAGAGGGATAATATTGCACTTTACACACTGTTGGCCTGACGACTTACAATAATTAACTGGAAGCTTCCATCTCCTCCTAGCCTCCGTCAGTGGGGTTTGCCCTCAGACTTTGAAAGATTCAGTTTGGAGTTTGAATGAAACCTGATCTTTTCTTAAAATCTTGGAGTCATTTTTAGATTATTTTAAGGAGACGAGCTCTGGATAAAACTATTTTTTCTTCTTCTTTTTCATCTGGTTCATTTAGTTGTTTATATGTACAGTCAAACCAAACTTTATTCAGACTCCTTCAACATTTCTCACACTATCACAGTTTATTCGCTATAGTTTAGAAAATGGTATTAAAATATGAGCAGAACTCAGTTGATATTTGACTGGTTTTGTCCGTCCTTCTGTTAGACTGTCTCACACATGAATTATGTTGAATATCTGTCAGCTGTTAAATTTAACTACACAATTAGATAATACCAGTTTAGCTCAACCAATCACCAAGCAATGCTTCATTTTGTTCAGTCTGTGTGTAAAAACAAGAAGTACTTTATTTTAGATATATTCTCAAGATATATTCTTAATATTGTATGCAGTAATTTTATCTTGAGTTTAGAATGATTATACAGAGGAACAAGACAGAAATACTGATTAATGAAAGGATTTTTAGGCGTGTGCAAGTCCTGTGCTGCTGTCATTGGTCAGTCAGTGTGATAGTCCCGCCCCAAATTCATGTCATTGGTCAGTCAGTGTGATAGTCCCGCCCCAAATTCATGTCATTGGTCAGTCAGTGTGATAGTCCCGCCCCACATTCATGTCATTGGTCAGTCAGTGTGATAGTTCCGCCCCAAATTCATGTCATTGGTCAGTCAGTGTGATAGTCCCGCCCCAAATTCATGTCATTGGTCAGTCAGTGTGATAGTCCCGCCCCACATTCATGTCATTGGTCAGTCAGTGTGATAGTCCCGCCCCAAATTCATGTCATTGGTCAGTCAGTGTGATAGTCCCGCCCCAAATTCATGTCATTGGTCAGTCAGTCTGATAGTCCTGCCCCAAATTCATGTCATTGGTCAGTCAGTGTGATAGTCCCGCCCCAAATTCATGTCATTGGTCAGCCAGTCTGATAGTCCCGCCCCACATTCATGTCATTGGTCAGTCAGTGTGATAGTCCCGCCCCACATTCATGTCATTGGTCAGTCAGTGTGATAGTCCCGCCCCAAATTCATGTCATTTGGTCAGCCAGTCTGATAGTCCCGCCCCACATTCATGTCATTGGTCAGTCAGTCTAATAGTCCCGCCCCAAATTCATGTCATTGGTCAGTCAGTGTGATAGTCCCGCCCCACATTCATGTCATTGGTCAGCCAGTCTGATAGTCCCGCCCCACATTCATGTCATTGGTCAGTCAGTCTAATAGTCCCGCCCCACATTCATGTCATTGGTCAGTCAGTTGACATTTTCTGACTACATTAGCAGATATTTGTTCTTGTTTTTAACCCGGCTGTGTTCCAGTCATGTTGACCCAGAGATGGTTTTATGCTACTTAATGTTGTCACATTGGACTCAAACTTAATGACTTTGCTCACACAGGTTATAACAACCTCTCAAAAAAATGTTTATAATTTTTGTGCTTTTTGGGTCTGGCCATTCATTTACACGACAGCAGTGTTTGGAGCTCGAGAACACAAACTTTGAAACAGGTTCTAAGGTGCAAGTTTTGAAAGATCATTATTGCGCGTTCAAATAAAGGTAGATCTCCGATTGTTCTCTTCTCTGACAGACTGTCCTCCGCTGGGTCTGGAGACGCTGAAGATCGATGACTTTCAGCTCCACGCGTCCAGCATGAGACACTACGGTCTGGGGCCGCACAGGGGCCGACTGAACATCCAGGTGTGTGTGTGTGTGTTTATGAAATGTTGCCAGTGTTTCTGTTCTTCGTCTGTTGTTACTCAGATCTCAGACTCGTTCAGCCCAATCTTTGACTCATCTGGATCCACTTTGCACAGAATTTGCTCTTTGTTTTCCGCTGCTCTTGATGAAAACAGAACGACAACCTTAAGCAGGAATGATCAGCTGGAAACTTCAGAGCGACAGCCGTGTGAAACTGACCCAGTTTCTGCTGAAATCCGCTGAGTCACAGAAAGCGTTACGCAGCTGCGCTTCAGTCCAAAACATCATTATGAAGGATCATTCTGACCCACACAACCTCGGAGGATCCTTAAAAACTTTACAAAGTGGCTTCATTCACACAAAAAGAATGGGTTAGTTTTCACTGTTGTGCTGATGATACTCAGCTCTATATTTCTTCACGCTCCAACGAAACTTGCCAATACAAGAAATTAACAGAATGCATAGCTGATATAAAAATTTGGATGACTAGCAATTTCCTACTACTAAATTCTGAAAAAACAGAGATTCTTATTATTGGACAAAAAACTAATGATCTAGAATACTGTCTAACACTCGATGGCTGCTCTGTCAAGTCTTCGTCGTCGGTTAGGAACCTGGGTGTGTGTGTGTGTGTGTGCTCTTTGATACCAATCTTTCATTTGAAAGTCACATGTCTAGTATCTGTAAAACCGCATTTTTCCATCTTAAAAATATATCTAAAATACGCCATATGCTCTCAGTGACAAATGTGGAACAGTTAGTTCATGCGTTCATGTCCTCAAGGCTAGATTATTGTAATGCTCTACTGGGTGGTTGCCCTGCACGCTTAATAAACAAACTACAGCTGGTCCAAAACGCAGCAGCTCGAGTTCTTACCAGAACCAGGAAGTATGACCATATTAGCCCAGTTCTGTCAACAGCTGTCTCACTGTGTGTGTGTGTGTGTGTGTGTGTGTGTGTGTGTGTGTGTGTGTGTGAAGGGTGGTCTGCTAGAGGATGACCTGTATGATGGAGGCTGGTGTGCTGGAAGGATTGACCCGCTGCAGTGGTTAGAGGTCGACGCTCGCAGACTCATGAAGTTCACCGGGGTCGTCACTCAGGGGCGGAGCTCACTCTGGTCGTGAGTACACAACACACACACACACACACGCTCTACACAACACACACACAACACAGTACACAACGCCACAACTGATCCAGTGTAAGAGTACACAACGCCACAACTGTTGCGTTGCCTTTGGCTTGCTCAGTTGGGGATATTTAATTTAATTTAATCAATCAATAATACTATTGATCAGCCTTACCAAACATGGACGTTTTTTTCCACTAGAAACAAACCTTGTTGTGCTATTTTGATTTAATACTGTGAAGCTGCTATGATACAATCTGTATTGTGAAAAGCGCTATACAAATATACTTGACTTGACTTGACTTAACTGATCCAGTGTAAAAGTACACAACGCCACAACTGATCCAGTGTAAGAGTACACAACGCCACAACTGATCCAGTGTACGAGTACACAATGCCACAACTGATCCAGTGTACGAGTACACAACGCCACAACTGATCCAGTGTATGAGTACACAACGCCACAACTGATCCAGTGTACGAGTACACAATGCCACAACTGATCCAGTGTACGAGTACACAATGCCACAACTGATCCAGTGTATGAGTACACAACGCCACAACTGATCCAGTGTACGAGTACACAATGCCACAACTGATCCAGTGTACGAGTACACAATGCCACAACTGATCCAGTGTACGAGTACACAACGCCACAACTGATCCAGTGTACGAGTACACAACGCCACAACTGATCCAGTGTATGAGTACACAACGCCACAACTGATCCAGTGTACGAGTGCACAATGCCACAACTGATCCAGTGTATGAGTACACAATGCCACAACTGATCCAGTGTACGAGTACACAATGCCACAACTGATCCAGTGTACGAGTACACAATGCCACAACTGATCCAGTGTATGAGTACACAATGCCACAACTGATCCAGTGTACGAGTACACAATGCCACAACTGATCCAGTGTACGAGTACACAACGCCACAACTGATCCAGTGTACGAGTACACAATGCCACAACTGATCCAGTGTAAGAGTACACAACGCCACAACTGATCCAGTGTAAGAGTACACAACGCCACAACTGATCCAGTGTAAGAGTACACAACGCCACAACTGATCCAGTGTAAGAGTACACAACGCCACAACTGATCCAGTGTACGAGTACACAACGCCACAACTGATCCAGTGTACGAGTACACAACGCCACAACTGATCCAGTGTAAGAGTACACAACGCCACAACTGATCCAGTGTAAGAGTACACAACGCCACAACTGATCCAGTGTACGAGTACACAACGCCACAACTGATCCAGTGTATGAGTACACAACGCCACAACTGATCCAGTGTACGAGTACACAACGCCACAACTGATCCAGTGTACGAGTACACAACGCCACAACTGATCCAGTGTACGAGTACACAATGCCACAACTGATCCAGTGTAAGAGTACACAACGCCACAACTGATCCAGTGTAAGAGTACACAACGCCACAACTGATCCAGTGTAAGAGTACACAACGCCACAACTGATCCAGTGTAAGAGTACACAACGCCACAACTGATCCAGTGTACGAGTACACAACGCCACAACTGATCCAGTGTACGAGTACACAACGCCACAACTGATCCAGTGTAAGAGTACACAACGCCACAACTGATCCAGTGTACGAGTACACAACGCCACAACTGATCCAGTGTATGAGTACACAACGCCACAACTGATCCAGTGTACGAGTACACAACGCCACAACTGATCCAGTGTACGAGTACACAACGCCACAACTGATCCAGTGTAAGAGTACACAACGCCACAACTGATCCAGTGTACGAGCACACAACGCAAACTCATGGGTTCGACTCTAAGGGATTGCATGAACTGATCCAGTGAAAGCCTTGAATGCAATGCCAAATCTGTCAAATGCATATGTATAAATGTGAGATTATAATGCAGTGATCTAGTTTTGTGATGTTGTGGTGTTGTTTGTGTCTCAGAGCACACACTAATATCATATAATATATATCTTACTGTACAGAAATGACATAGAAATAAGTTCTGATTCAACCTACGCTCCATGTGTCATTTGAGCAGTGAGAGATTCAATGAGAAACTGAACAGATTATTGTGTTTTGCTGATATATTGCTTGTTCTTCAGGCTTGACACTCTTCTAGCTGCACATGAGTCGTGTTCTTCTCTCCAGATGTGATGCAGTGTGGGTGTGTGTGTGTGTTGCAGGAGTGACTGGGTGAGCTCATATAAAGTTCTGCTCAGTAATGACTCTCACAGCTGGGTGACACTGAAGAACGACTCAAGAGATCTGGTGAGACACCGAACACACCCTTCACAACCATCAGCTGATATACACACACACACACATACACACACACACACACACACACACACACACACATCTGTAACTGTAACCCAGTGTTTCTACGCCTCAGTAGATTTTCACTGGGAATCGAGAGAAGGAGATTCCCGTCCTCAACACCTTCCCCAAACCTGTAGTCGCTCGTTACATTCGCATAAACCCTCGATCCTGGTTCCCCGGCGGCGGCATCTGTATGCGTGTGGAGATCCTGGGCTGCCCGATGCCAGGTGACACACACACTAAACACACACTAAACACAAACACACACACACACACACACAAACACACACACACTAAACACACACTGTTATGGATTATAATATCCAGTTCCATCTATTGAAGATCAGAGTCATGCCAGTATGGAGATGGGTTTTTTGAGGATCATTTGTGGATGTGTCGATGAGGCCTTCACAAGGGAGAGTCTAGTCGACACAATCTCTGCTGACACTTCAGGGATGTGTTGTGGTCGTGTCTAGGCGCAGGTCCTCCATCTGATCTGGATACGGCCTGGATCCGGCTGACTACATCATGTGTTGTGGTCGTGTCTAGACGCAGGTCCTCCATCTGATCTGGATATGGCCCGCATCCGGCTGACTACATCATGCGTTGTGGTCGTGTCTAGGCGCAGGTCCACCATCTGATCTGGATACGGCCCGGATCCGGCTGACTACATCATGCGTTGTGGTCGTGTCTAGGCGCAGGTCCTCCATCTGATCTGGATACGGCCCGGATCCGGCTGACTACATCATGCGTTGTGGTCGTGTCTAGGCGCAGGTCCTCCATCTGATCTGGATACGGCCCAGATCCGGCTGACTACATCATGCGTTGTGGTCGTGTCTAGACGCAGGTCCTACATCTGATCTGGATACGGCCCGGATCCAGCTGACTACATCATGCGTTGGGGTCGTGTCTAGGCGCAGGTCCTCCATCTGATCTGGATACGGCCCGGATCCGGCTGACTACATCATGTGTTGTGGTCGTGTCTAGGCGCAGGTCCTCCATCTGATCTGGATACGGCCCGGATCCGGCTGACTACATCATGCGTTGTGGTCGTGTCTAGGCACAGGTCCTCCATCTGATCTGGATACGGCCTGGATCCGGCTGACTACATCATGTGTTGTGGTCGTGTCTAGGCACAGGTCCTCCATCTGATCTGGATACGGCCTGGATCCGGCTGACTACATCATGTGTTGTGGTCGTGTCTAGGCGCAGGTCCTCCATCTGATCTGGATACGGCCTGGATCCGGCTGACTACATCATGTGTTGTGGTCGTGTCTAGGCGCAGGTCCACCATCTGATCTGGATAAGGCCCGGATCCGGCTGACTACATCATGCGTTGTGGTCGTGTCTAGGCGCAGGTCCTCCATCTGATCTGGATACGGCCCGGATCCGGCTGACTACATCATGCGTTGTGGTCGTGTCTAGACGCAGGTCCTACATCTGATCTGGATACGGCCCGGATCCGGCTGACTACATCATGCGTTGGGGTCGTGTCTAGACGCAGGTCCTACATCTGATCTGGATACGGCCCGGATCCGGCTGACTACATCATGCGTTGGGGTCGTGTCTAGGCGCAAGTCCTCCATCTGATCTGGATACGGCCCGGATCCGGCTGACTGCATCATGCGTTGGGGTCGTGTCTAGGCGCAGGTCCTCCATCTGATCTGGATACGGCCCGGATCCGGCTGACAGCATCATGCGTTGTGGTCGTGTCTAGGCGCAGGTCCTCCATCTGATCTGGATACGGCCCGGATCCGGCTGACTGCATCATGCGTTGTGGTCGTGTCTAGGCGCAGGGCCTCCATCTGATCTGGATACGGCCCGGATCCGGCTGACTACATCATGCGTTGTGGTCGTGTCTAGGCGCAGGTCCTCCATCTGATCTGGATACGGCCCGGATCCGGGTGACTACATCATGAGTTGGGGTCGTGTCTAGGCGCAGGTCCTCCATCTGATCTGGATGCGGCCCGGATCCGGCTGACTACATCATGCGTTGTGGTCGTGTCTAGGCGCAGGTCCTCCATCTGATCTGGATACGGCCCGGATCCGGCTGACTACATCATGCGTTGTGGTCGTGTCTAGGCGCAGGTCCTCCATCTGATCTGGATACGGCCCGGATCCGGGTGACTACATCATGCGTTGTGGTCGTGTCTAGGCGCAGGTCCTCCATCTGATCTGGATATGGCCCGGATCCGGCTGACTACATCATGCGTTGTGGTCGTGTCTAGTCGCAGGTCCTCCATCTGATCTCGATACGGCCCGGATCCGGCTGACTACATCATGCGTTGTGGTCGTGTCTAGGCGCAGGTCCACCATCTGATCTCGATACGGCCTGGATCCGGTTAACCTACAGTAAACCTCGGAATACACAGAAAGCCTAACATTAGCGTAGATGCCATTGTTCTTATGATGTAACAAGTACATCGGGGGTTATAGGAAGTCTTCTCGGTTCTGGCTGACCTAATTTATGCAGCCTAATAATAACTAAACACACACACTCACACACTCAGCTCGAAAAAAAGTTAGTGAATCCCTGATCCAGACAAGATCACAGCTTTAATTCTTTTTCATGTATTTTTAATGCTTCTCTCAGATCCAAACAATTATTACCGGAGAAGAAATGAAGTGACGACGACAGACAACCTGGACTTCAGACACCACAGTTATAAAGAGATGAGACAGGTGTGAAGAAGAGCAGGTCACATGCTTCTGTCATGTAATAAAACATGTGTTTCTGCATCAACACAAGAGTGTGTGTGTGTTCAGCTAATGAAGGTGGTGAATGCGCAGTGTTGTGTGTGTGTGTTCAGCTGATGAAGGTGGTGAACGAGAAGTGTCCGAACATCACGCGCATCTACAACATCGGCCGGAGCTTCAGTGGACAGAAGCTGTACGCCATCGAGATCTCGGACCGGCCTGGCGAGCACGAGCTGGGTGAGGCGCTGGACACACAGGTGACACAGGTGTGTGTGTGTGTGTTACGGGGGATCACAGCGTGTGTGTGTGTGTGTTCGCAGGTGAGCCTGAGTTCCGCTACACGGCCGGTTCCCACGGTAACGAGGTTCTGGGCCGCGAGCTGCTGCTGCTGCTCATGCAGTTCATGTGTCAGGAGTATCTGAGCGGAAACACACGCATACGCCACCTAGTGGAGGAGACACGCATTCACCTCCTGCCCTCCATCAACCCCGACGGCTACGAGAAGGCCTTTGCAGCGGTAATCACACACCGTTACATGCTTGCACTCTTCTGCTTTCATTTACAAGCAACTGATGCTAGAATATTAATATACACTTGCATTCTGAAGTCTCTTCTGCTCAACAAGAACAAACAGTAAAACAGTAATATTGTAAAATATTAGTTAAAATAAATAAAATAAAACAATAAAATTGCAAAAATAATTACAGAGACGATCATTCATGAAACATGAGATCATGTGATGACAATGTAGCAAATGACTGTCTATGTGAAATATTCAAATGTAAATCAGCTGTTTTCTATGTGAATACAGTGGGGAGAACAAGTATTTGATACACTGCCAATTTTGCAGGTTTTCCTACTTACAAAGCATGTAGAGGTCTGTCATTTTTATCATAGGTACACTTCAACTGTGAGAGACGGAATCTAAAACAAAAATCCAGAAAATCACATTGTATGATTTTTAAATAATTAATTTGCATTTTATTGCTTGACATAAGTATTTGATCACCTACCAACCAGTAAGAATTCCGGCTCTCACAGACCTGTTAGTTTTTCTTTAAGAAGCCCTCCTGTTCTCCACTCATTACCTGTATTAACTTCACCTGTTTAAACTCGTTACCTGTATAAAAGACACCTGTCCACACACTCAATCAAACAGACTCCAGCCTCTCCACAATGGCCAAGACCAGAGAGCTGTGTAAGGACATCAGGGATAAAATTGTAGACCTGCACAAGGCTGGGATGGGCTACAGGACAATAGACAAGCAGCTTGGTGAGAAGACAACAACTGTTGGCGCAATTATTAGAAAATGGAAGTTCAAGATGACGGTCAATCTCCCTCGGTCTGGGGTACCATGCAAGATCTCACCTCGTGGGGCATCAATGATCATGAGGAAGGTGAGGGATCAGCCCAGAACTACACGGCAGGACCTGGTCAATGACCTGAAGAGAGCTGGGACCACAGTCTTAAAGAAAACCATTAGTAACACACTACGCCGTCATGGATTAAAATCCTGCAGTGCACACAAGGTCCCCCTGCTCAAGCCAGCGCATGTCCAGGCCCGTCTGAAGTTTGCCAATGACCATCTGGATGATCCAGAGGAGGAATGGGAGAAGGTCATGTGGTCTGATGAGACAGAAATAGAGCTTTTTGGTCTAAACTCCACTCGCTGTGTTTGGAGGAAGAAGAAGGATGAGTACAACCCCAAGAACACCATCCCAACCATGAAGCATGGAGGTGGAAACATCATTCTTTGGGGATGCTCTTCTGCAAAGGGGACAGGACGACTGCACCGTATTGAGGGGAGGATGGATGGGGCCATGTATCGCCAGATCTTGGCCAACAACCTTCTTCCCTCAGTAAGAGCATTGAAGATGGGTCGTGGCTGGGTCTTCCAGCATGACAACGGCCCGAAACACACAGCCAGGGCAACTAAGGAGTGGCTCCGTAAGAAGCATCTCAAGGTCCTGGAGTGGCCTAGCCAGTCTCCAGACCTGAACCCAATAGAGAATCCTTGGAGGAGCTGAAGGTCCATATTGCCCAGCAACAGCCCCGAAACCTGAAGGATCTGGAGAAGGTCTGTGTGGAGGAGTGGGCCAGAATCCCTGCAGTGTGTGCAAACCTGGTCAAGAACTACAGGAAACGCATGATCTCTGTAATTGCAAACAAAGGTTTCTGCACCAAATATTAAGTTCTGGTATTCTGATGTATCAAATACTTATGTCATGCAATAAAATGCAAATTAATTACTTAAGAATCATACAATGTGATTTTCTGGATTTTTGTTTTAGATTCCGTCACTCACAGTTGAAGAGTACCTATGATAAAAATTTCTTCTACATGCTTTGTAAGTGGGAAAACCTGCAAAATCGGCAGTGGACTCCCCACTGTATACAGTAAAGTGTAATTTATTCCTGTGATCAAAGCTGAATTTTCAGCATCATTACTCCAGTCTTCAGTGTCACATGATCCTTCAGAAATCATTATAATATGATGATTTGATGCTCGAGAAACATTTATGATTATTATCAGTGTTGAAAACGGTTCATATTTCTGTGGAAACTGTGATACATTTTATTTTTCAGGATTCTTTGATGAATAGAAAGTTTCAGTTTCTGTGTAATGTGTAATCAGTGAAATGCTGGTCTCTCTCTCTGTGTGTGTGTGTGTGTGTGTTCAGGGCTCTGAGCTCAGCGGATGGACTCTGGGCCGCTGGAGTCAAGATGGCCTCGACATCCATCATAACTTCCCTGATCTCAACGCTGTCCTCTGGGAGGCGGAGAACCGGAACTGGGTCCCGCGCAAATTCCACAACCATCACATACCCATCCCGGACTGGTACCGCTCCGAGAACGCCAGCGTACGTTAGCATGTGTGTGTGATCAACGTTCGTCTGGAGTCACGACACACTTCATGAGATCAGCTACAGATGATTGATAGTTTTATCAGATATTTCAGTTGAAAAGTCATTGGTTATTGGTTTGAAATCTAGATTTGTCCGTCACATCTTTTTCCATAGTAAAATGTCTTTTGTTAATAATATGAACAGTCGATTACTGCAGCTACTTGCCAAAGAAATATACTATATTGCCAAAAGTATTGGGACACCCCTCTAAATCATTGAATTCAAGTGTTCCAATCACTTCCATGGCCACAGTTGTATAAATCAAGCACTTAGGCATGAAGACGCTTCTACACACATCTGTGAAAGAATGGGTCGCTCTCAGGAGCTCAGTGAACTCAAGTGTGTCTCTTGCTCTAAAACACTCTGACCTCTGACCCCAGGTGGCAGTGGAGACGCGCGCTCTGGTGTCGTGGATGGAGAAGATCCCGTTCGTGTTGGGGGGGAACCTGCAGGGCGGCGAGCTGGTGGTGTCGTTCCCGTTCGACCGCACGCGCTCCGAGAAGCTCCGGCACCCGACGCCCACGGCGGACGATCACGTGTTCCGCTGGCTAGCGTTCTCCTACGCCTCCACACACCGGCTCATGACCCTCGCCAGCCGCAGGGTCTGCCACACACACGACTTCGCCAAGGAGGACGGCACCGTCAACGGCGCCTCGTGGCACACGGCCGCAGGAAGTGAGGTCATCGGCAGCACACCTGATCTCTGATGGGGAGGGTCGTCGGTCTCGCTAACGGTTGTTGTTCGTTAACAGGTATGAATGACTTCAGTTACCTGCACACCAACTGCTTCGAGCTCTCCATGTACGTGGGCTGCGATAAATACCCTCATGAGAGCGAACTACCGGAGGAGTGGGAGAATAACCGTGAGTCTCTGCTCGTCTTCATGGAACAGGTGATCTCACACACACACACACACACACACACACAGACATGCCTTTGAGTTACTGTGTCCTAACCAGATGCGATAAGATTCCAGCAACAAGAAGTTTGTCTGTCCACACCA
>NC_137140.1:36785110-36790110 GCF_949319135.1 Squalius cephalus
TCTCACACAAACCGCTCGTTTCGTGTCTTAGGCCATCAATGTGTACTTACGATGGGGAATTGTTTTAATTTGGACGATGGGGAATTGTTTAATTTGGACTCTGTGCATGCTCTTTGAGACAGTGACCACAGACCTGCATTATCTGACTGAGAGACAAGAACGGTTTGACCTAAAAATATCAAAATTGAAACTACTGTGGAAAAAAAGACACCTACATCTTGGATGCCCTTGAGGTAAGCTAAAACATACCAACATTTAATTTCAAAGTGAACTATCCCTTTAAAGCATATTTACAGTGATAACAGGAAAATAATGCGTTTCGGACCAAATGCACTGACTGGCCCTCAGACTTCCACAGAAGAAACAAGATATGCACATGTTTTAATGTTTAGGACACTTCTATTATTAATATCAGAATGTGAAGCGAGTTTCAACCAGTATAACAAAAAGTGTTTATTCTGCCTTTAACGGGAATATCGCACTGAATCACTGAAAACTGGACATCATCACACAGATGACAGCTCTATATAAGAAGTTATTACATGGCTTGGTTGAACTCTAATGTAGAGTGCGGTGTGTTATTTCTTGATATATCAGACGCTGTGAAGTATAACACACCGTTGCCATGGAAAACAGAGCGTTGCTATGGACGCAGTATTCTAACCGTAGAGACGGAACGGACTATTTTCTTTAGCGGAAGCAATACAATCATTTTTAAATCAATGAACTCCTTTTTAAATCAATATTTTGTGTCAAATTATTGATTTATTTGGTGGGTAGCCATGTAATAAGCGGGATAATGTATAGCGATTAGCGAGGCGGATGTTATAGCGAATACACCCCCTTCAGACTCCGCTTCTGTCGGGTCTCGGTCAGCCTGTCGGGGGTGTATTCGCTATAACAACCGCCTCGCTCCACATTATCCCTTACATAACATATATCCGACCAACTTTATAAAGATCTGTGGGATCATTTATAAATGAAAATATATAGGCTATTCAAGCTACAATATGTAATTTTTTTCGCCGCTAGCGGTCGCTAACCTCTTACAATAACAGAGGCGTAGGCTGATGACGCATAACGGAATTATGGGACTTGCTGTCATGCCGAAGAATATAATAATGTTTATGGATGAGTGAATACACTGATGTTTTTAACTGTGGTGTGAAGCAGAGCGCGATCGCTAACGAGAGACAGATCTCAGCGCCACACGCGAGTCCCGCGCATATAAAGGACATTTCATTCTACCGAACTAACGTACCCGCTAGTGCTGAATAATACTCAGGTCAGTTTATTAGACGGATGAAACTCGTGAGGGAACGCAGCGCTGCTCCACTGGCTCGACACTATCACACTAAACTGCTTTTGAGTGTGTTAAAGTTATAATGTTATTCTCTGTGTTAGCTTGTCTGTATGAGACTAGCAGTGAGCGAGAGCAACATTAGAATAACACACTGTTCATATTCCAACATTTCATCATGTTGAGCTATACATGCAAGAGCGGCGTCTCTATCAAGTGGAAGTTAGTCGCGGACGCTAGCTCTCGAAAACGCCACGCTGATATTGATCCTCGTTTTAGTTCTCCTTTTGTCCCAAAGTCGGCTTGCCATGGTCCATAATGTTTGAACGAAACAACAACAGCATGAGCGCGCCGCTAGACGTAACGCAGTTGTCCACGTCTGTCGCCATGGTTACTGTGTAACGGAGGCCAGCTAGTAGTTGCTGTGCGAGTAAACCTCACTCCTCTGATCTCAATAGGCGCTCTAGCGGCAGACGCTAGCTTTAGCCTGCTTGTTTGAGCGCCTGACTCTCACGCCGGAGACCCGGGTTCGAGGCGAGTAGGACCCGGGCGGAGGGGTTTCATACGGCAGTGCGAGCGGAAACCAGGGATAACGCGGATGTTACGCGCGACAAGTGGGACATGGACGAGCCATTACTTAAAATTGGAATTTCTCTGAAAAATAAACTGTAGGCTGCACTCGTTAAAGGTAAAGTAGTTGTCTTTGTGTGTGTGTAACTATATTATCTTCTAAACTGATAAATGCTACATGAGGATATTAAGATATTATAAGCATTATCATCATGATTTTCTGTAGATCTGCTTTAAACAGTGTGTGTGATATAAATAAATCAGCCTTGAGATGCGGTCGCTCATCGGATGTTTAGATAGTTGCAGGACTGAAGGGTTAAACTCCGGGTTTAATTCCAGCTCAGGAAGCGAGTGATAAGAGCCGGAGAAACCCGAGCGGCTGCTGGACGCCTGACCATCTGATCGCCTGCAGACCCCATTCATAATTAATACATTTATCAAATTAATTACTGGGAGAAGTCTCGGAACAGTGGCTGACTTCATGGATCTCCGGCTCAGCTTTCGGCTAATGAGAGTAAAGCAGGAGCGGCTCGACATGACAGACAGATGATGTGCAGGAACGCAGAGGGAAACAGAAATATGCCATTGTTTGGTGACGAGAACAAGTGTGGCTTTGTCTCTCTCTCTCTCTCTCTCTGTCTGAAACACACCTGAGATTCTGCTGCCGGTCAAACACACACTCAGAGCTCGCCCGAAGGAAAGGGAAAGTGCTCCTAGATTCTCCATGTTCATTCGATTCGTGACCTTTGACCCAGAGCAGCAGTGATTCTCGTCTCAGTGTTCGTCTGGTCCAGACTCATAACTCACTCACAGCCATTATTCTTTCTGATCGTACGCTTATAACCATCTAATATTCCAGTGGATGTGTGTCTGATCGTTGGAGTCTGTGACGTCACTGGTGAAGCCTTAAACTCGTCATGCGCTGCTCTTGTCTCCTCTATTGTTCTGTATATCCGAGAGAAGCGCTTCAGGAACAAGAACAAATGTGGGCGGGGCTTGATTGTGTCTGTGGGGAAGTGATTGGATGGGTGTGGTTTGCTATTGGCTGATCTCATGTGAGTGACAGGTTATAGCCCCGCCCTCGTGATCAGAGAAGAGAAATTATTCTGATTCATTATTAACACAATAATGATGTGCATCCATAAATCGTTTAGATTAAACAGCAATATTCTATAAAAAATAAGATTTCATGGTGACTTTAAGAGTGTTGCACTTGAGCTCGTCTGTGGTGGAGATTCAGGTAATGTGATGTTTTTAGTTTATCAGCAATATTTAACATTTACTTACAGATGAAACATTACAGTCATATTTCAATGCTTACATCATGATCCTTCAGAAATCATTCTAATTTGCTGATTTGATGCTCAAGAAACATTTTTGATTATTATTAATGCTGAAAACAGTTCATATTTTTTGGAAACCGTCATATATTTTATTATTCAGGGTTCTTTGATGAATAGAAAGTTCAAAAGAACAGCATTTATTTGAAATAGAATCTTTTGTAACATTATAAATGTCTTTACTTTGATATGCATCTCTAACCCTAAAGAAAGCTGTAGTGTATATAGTGTAGTTTGTGCAAACATTTTCGAGAGTGTAATGTATATAGGTATAATATATAGGTATAATATATGTATATTTTTTTACAGGTTTTTCTCCCTTGAACTATGATTATAAAGCATAATCGAACCACAGACGCGACAGAATATTGTCCTCATCTGAAGACATCATTAAAATTGTTCTAAAATGATCCTTAATTAGTGATAATTCAGGACAATACAGGTAATAATTAGAAAGAGCGAATATCTAAATCATTTGATAGTGTGTTCTGTGTTCTGACATGATTCGCTGTTTATTGTGTGTAAAGTTTATTTATCGTCAGAATCATAATCATATTCTCTGAGTGACGTTTCTCTCTGATAGCAGAGCATAAAGGAATCATAATAATTGACTCTGTTCACTGATTGCAGCAATATTAAATCCTGTTCGGAGGCTTTGTGTGGGAATTCCGCTGATATTGCCCTGGCTGCAGTCTCGCCTGTGTTCTTTGAGCTGTTATCGCGAGATCTGCCGCTGAAGTGCAGGTCACTGAAACGCTTTATTGCGCTTTATTGAGTTCATTCGCTTCGGTTTGAGCTTCAGCTGTCGATGCGAGTCTGTTTGAGCTTCTGATTCTTATCGCCAGCCCGGACCGCTTTGTGTGTATTTACACCGAAATTAAACATTCTTCATCTCCAAACTAATATCCTCTTTTTTATGCCTGTGCAGCGGCGGAGCGAACAAAAGTCTGGAGAAACATTCATTTCTGTGAGGAACGAAAATCCAGGAACATCACGTTATAAAAGCTGTTTGTGTTTGAGCTGCAGAGGGAGATCTGAGACTCTATTATTATTATTATTGCCATTATTATAGTTGAAACAGCAGAGATCATCGAGTTATATTTTACTAGTGAAGGGGTGGATTGGAATCCACTGCCGCTTCAATGTATATATGAGTGATTATAATCAAGGTATTAATCAATATTTTTCGTTCTAAATATCACATGAGTTGAATAACTTCTCTGGAGATTTTATTTTGTTATCGAAGTTACCAGTGTGATTACTGAAATGTTATTTTCATGTATTCTTTTTAATGTCAGTATTTGATATTTGAATGTAGTGCTTGCCTATTTATCCCGGCTTCCAGAAATTGAATAGGGACTGGTTTTGTGTTTGAGAAAGGTCTTCAACATGTTAAAACACACAGGGGTCATTGAAGTCTATAGTTTAAGGGACCATTTGTCAGTTAAAGCCTATATTTTCCATTTAGACTAAAGTGTCCTATATCCTGAGAGAAAGAACTTGTTATCTTGATGTTTTGAGATGAGACTCCTGTTTATAGTTAGAGCCTAGCCAAATCCAACCTGGGAAAGCTGTGTGTCGGTGTGTGTGTGTGTGTTAGTCTTCTTGGTTACAGGTTAAGGAACCACTGGCATTGTTGGAGATTGACTGAGTTGTGGTTCGGGACATGCTGGCACCCAGCAACCCAAATCCCCGACCTGGAAGGTCACGACGTGCCTAACTTAAGGGTCCGAGTGTCAGCGGCATAATCTATGGAGATATGCTTCTGTCTATCTGGATATGTGTGGAAA
>NC_137140.1:36795110-36797610 GCF_949319135.1 Squalius cephalus
TGGAGTAATGATGCTGAAAATCCAGCTTTGATCACAGGAATAAATTACACTTTACTATATATTCATATACATATTCATATATATGTGTGTGTGTGTGTATGTAAGTATTTGTCTGTGTAAGTCTTTACCATTATGGTTTGCTGGAGTTACTAGAGAGTTTAAAGTGTCCTGTCAATCACAGCTGCCAGGCTCCGCCCCTTTCCCTGGAGTGTGTTAAGCAATGTTTTCTGAGTATGTTACACTAGCCTCCAGGTCAACACGAGATGAGCTCAGACTCTGTGCTGAGTGTTATTCTGCTGATGTGTTCCCGCAGGACAGTCACCGGTCTCAGACAGCAGGACATGTTCTACAACCTGCGCGTCCCGAACGAGTCTCAGACGGACCGAGCCGAGATCAGCCTGGTGCTGCTCACAGGTGCGTGCCGAGCCTCAGTCTGTCAGAACCAGCTGTCCAACACCGTCTCACACACGTGTGTGTGTCGCTCCAGGTCACGGCGTGTTGTGCATCGACCTGAAGACGTGGAGCGGCTCGGTTTCGGCCCGGAGCGAGACTCGGGTCCGATCGCAGCAGCAGAACCTCAGCAGCGTCTCCGTCGAGCAGCTTCCCGACGCGCTTCAGGCCATCACGGTGAGATCATCGTCCATTCCTCAGAGTAAACCAGCAGATCCTCAGAGTAAACCAGCAGAGTAAACCAGCAGATCCTCAGAGTAAACCAGCAGATCCCCAGAGTAAACCAGCAGATCCTCAGAGTAAACCAGCAGATCCTCAGAGTAAACCAGCAGATCCTCAGAGTAAACCAGCAGATCCTCAGAGTAAACCAGCAGAGTAAACCAGCAGATCCTCAGAGTAAACCAGCAGATCCTCAGAGTAAACCAGCAGATCCTCAGAGTAAACCAGCAGATCCTCAGAGTAAACCAGCAGATCCTCAGAGTAAACCAGCAGATCCTCAGAGTAAACCAGCAGATCCTCAGAGTAAACCAGCAGAGTAAACCAGCAGATCCTCAGAGTAAACCAGCAGATCCTCAGAGTAAACCAGCAGATCCTCAGAGTAAACCAGCAGATCCTCAGAGTAAACCAGCAGAGTAAACCAGCAGATCCTCAGAGTAAACCAGCAGATCCTCAGAGTAAACCAGCAGATCCTCAGAGTAAACCAGCAGATCCTCAGAGTAAACCAGCAGATCCTCAGAGTAAACCAGCAGATCCTCAGAGTAAACCAGCAGATCCTCAGAGTAAACCAGCAGATCCTCAGAGTAAACCAGCAGATCCCCAGAGTAAACCAGCAGATCCTCAGAGTAAACCAGCAGATCCTCAGAGTAAACCAGCAGATCCTCAGAGTAAACCAGCAGATCCTCAGAGTAAACCAGCAGATCCTCAGAGTAAACCAGCAGATCCTCAGAGTAAACCAGCAGATCCTCAGAGTAAACCAGCAGATCCCCAGAGTAAACCAGCAGATCCTCAGAGTAAACCAGGGCCGTTTCCCAGTTCAGGGGTCAAAACGTCACTGTAATCCCCACTGTTACTCTTCACTCCCGCTGTAGAGCAGCTTTACTGCGGAATCAACTTCACCACGGATGAGATTTGCAACGTCGACACATTGTTGTAACAAACGTTGTTGTTTGCAGTGCTGGGGAAAGTTACTTTTATAAGAAATGCATTACAATATTGCGTTACTCACTAAAAAAGTAACTAATTGCGCAAATTAACTTGTGTTACTTATTATGACCGCCGCTAGCATAGCTAGCGAAAGCGGTCATATAGGGATTGTCAAAGTTTTTTTTTTTTTTTTTTCCCGTCATCTAACTGAATTTTTCGTCAACGATACCAGGGACACCGAAGCACCGGGGAACATGAAATTTGGTGGGCATGTAGCCCCACTAGACTTCTACGGAAAAATTTCGTTTGGTCCCCGGGGGCCACTCCCCCCCCCGCGCTGGGCCCCCCCAAACCCAAAAAAATGCAGTTTTTCTTAAATAACTACCTGAAACGTGGCACCGAGGATGAAGAATTTTTTATGGTATGTTGGTCTACTAGACTTTTACGGAAAAATTTCGTTTGGTCCCCGGGGGCCACTTCCCCCCCCACGCTGGGGCCCCCGTGAATTTTTCGTCAACGATACCAGGGACACCGAAACACCGGGGAACATGAAATTTGGTGGGCATGTAGCCCCACTAGACATCTACGGAAAAATTTCGTTTGGGCCCCGGGGGCCACTCCCCCCCCGCACTGGGCCCCCCCAAACCCAAAAAATGAAATTTTTCCTAAATAACTACCTGAACCGTGCCACCGAGGATGAAGAAATTTTTATGGTATGTTGCTCTTAAGGGCCCACATCAACCTAGCCCATAATCACTCATTTGTGATTTGCGCCCCTCCCATAAAAAATGAAAATGCAATATTATTCTGCTTTAATCGCCCCTATCTTCAGTTGAGATGTTCAGAACTGCACCATATTTCATGTGTATGATTAACTTGACATCCTATGGGGGTATGCTAAGTTTCG
>NC_137140.1:36802610-36822610 GCF_949319135.1 Squalius cephalus
TTAAACTATGTTACATAAATAAGGTTTAGTAGTAATACATTTTATTTTTAGAAAAGTAAGCTGCACTGAAATCTCTATTTTGGCCATAAAAGTGTCAATACTTTTTCTACATGTTTTCTATGAAGCGGAAGTGTTGTAAACTCAAACTGCTGCTCATGATCAGAGCTTGTGTAATTATCTCTTCATCCTAACGACTGGTTTGAAGCTCCTCACAAACCTGTGAATGTTCCTGCTTCAACAGCCCTTCAGACGCACTTCAGGAAATCAAGATCAGCATTTACATCGCAGATTCAACACGAGTGTGAATGTGAAGATAATCACTGTCCATTCTTGTATAATCGAGGTCAGATTATGTTATGCATATTTTGAATATATTGTCTGAAGGGGGATGATTATGTCCTTTCACTCTTTTTTGATCGTTTTTATTATTGTCAGCACACACTTTACCATCCACCAACTGACCGATTGTGCAAGTTTTGTTGGTTAACTTGCAAATTGAAGCGGCTGCACTTGATCGTAATGGTTGTTCAGAACTACGACACTCAGATTATCTGTGTGTTCAGTTAATTGCTATTAACGCTTTTCGTTTGGTTTCATTAGCCTCGTCTGATCGCTTTGCATTCACTGAAGGAACTTGAGAAGTTGAGCTTGAGTTCTCTTCATTATGCAGATGGAGGCGCGTTCTGTGGAGGATGATGATGATGATGATGATGATGATGGGGAAACGTGTGAGTCGATTTCGACAGGTTTATGGTCTCGTTGTGTCTCTCGTTTATCTGAGGACATCAGTTTTACCCACTTGTGAGTCTGTTAGTCATTTAGAGTAAAGTGGGAAAATGGAAGTAACTGTATGAACAGATTTGTGATCGCAGGTGAAGTGTTGGAGATGTTTCTGGAGTCTCTACTGATACTGATGTGTTACTTGACTGAATGTTGTTGTCAGAGCTAGAACAAGAAGCTTTTTGCAGGCAAATAATTAGCTGCTAACTGCTAAGCTAACTGACCCATACTAACCAGCAGCAGCAGCGGACTGACCCATACTAACCTACTAACCAGCAGCTGCAGCTAACTGACCCATACTAACCAGCAGCTGCAGCTAACTGACCCATACTAACCAGCAGCTGCAGCTAACAGACCCATACTAACCAGCAGCTGCAGCTAACTGACCCATACTAACCAGCAGCAGCAGCTGACTGACCCATACTAACCTACTAACCAGCAGCTGCAGCTAACTGACCCATACTAACCAGCAGCAGCAGCAGCAGCAGCTGACTGACCCATACTATCCAGCAGCTGCAGCTGACTGACCCATACTAACCAACAGCAGCAGCAGCTGACTGACCTATACTAACCAGCAGCAGCAGCAGCAGCTGACTGACCCATACTAACCTACTAACCAGCAGCTGCAGCTAACTGACCCATACTAACCAGCAGCAGCAGCAGCAGCAGCAGCAGCTGACTGACCCATACTATCCAGCAGCTGCAGCTGACTGACCCATACTAACCAGCTGCTGCAGCTGACTGACCCATACTAACCAGCTGCTGCAGCTGACTGACCCATACTATCCAGCAGCTGCAGCTGACTGACCCATACTAACCAACAGCAGCAGCAGCTGACTGACCTATACTAACCAGCAGCAGCAGCAGCTGACTGACCCATACTAACCAGCAGCAGCAGCAGCAGCAGCTGACTGACCCATACTAACCAGCAGCAGCAGCAGCAGCAGCTGACTGACCCATACTAACCAGCAGCAGCAGCAGCTGACTGACCCATACTAACCAGCAGCTGACTGACCCATATTAACCAGCAGTAGCAGCAGCAGCAGCTGACTGACCCATACTTACCAGAAGCAGTAGCAGCAGCTGACTGACCCATATTAACCAGCAGCAGCAGCAGCAGCAGACTGACCCATACTAACCTGCAGCTGACTGACCCATACTAACCAGCTGCTGCAGCTGACTGACCCATACTAACCACCAGCAGCAGCTGACTGACCCATACTAACCACCAGCAGCAGCAGCAGCAGCAGCTGACCGACCCATACTAACCAGCAGCAGCTGACTGACCCATACTAACCAGCAGCAGCAGCAGCAGCAGACTGACCCATACTAACCAGCAGCAGCAGCAGCAGCTGACTGACCCATACTAACCACCACCAGCAGCAGCAGCTGACCGACCCATACTAACCAGCAGCAGCTGACTGACCCATACTAACCACCAGCAGCAGCAGCAGCAGCAGCTGACTGACCCATACTTACCAGCAGCAGCAGCAGCAGCAGCTGACTGACCCAGATTAACCAGCAGCAGCAGCAGCAGCAGACTTACCCATACTAACCAGCAGCTGCAGCTGACTGACCCATACTAACCAGCAGCTGCAGCTGACTGACCCATACTAACCACCAGCAGCAGCTGACTGACCCATACTAACCACCACCAGCAGCAGCAGCAGCTGCCCGACCCATACTAACCAGCAGCAGCTGACTGACCCATACTAACCAGCAGCAGCAGCAGACTGACCCACACTAACCACCAGCAGCAGCTGACTGACCCATACTAACCTACTAACCACCAGCAGCAGCTGACTGACCCATACTAACCAACAGCTGCAGCTAACTGACCCATACTAACCAGCAGCAGCTGACTTACCCATACTAACAAGCAGCAGCAGCAGCAGCAGCAGCTAACTGACCCATACTAACCAGCAGCAGCAGCAGCAGACTGACCCATACTAACCAGCAGCAGCAGTTAACTGACCCATACTAACCAGCAGCAGCAGCAGCAGTCTTACCCATACTAACCAGCAGCAGCAGCAGCTGACTGACTCATACTAACCAGCAGCAGCAGACTGACCCATACTAACCAGCAGCAGTAGCAGCAGCATCAGACTGACCCATACTAACCAGCAGCAGCAGCAGTCTTAAGGGCCCTACACACCGGGACGAATATCGGCGCGCGTTAGTCGCCAGCGTTTTTCAAAGCGTTTTTTTGTGTTCACACCCAAGCGATTTTCGCTGATGATGAGCCGAGTGCACATGCAAATTCATTCCCTGACATTAGATGGCGCTTAATGTAAAACAGAAACCACTCCATAACAGTTCTCTTTTATCAAGATTTTTGTAGTCGCTGTCGCGTTTGTCATATAGTTCTTTATGTTCCGACACCAACGAGACCAGCAGCTCTACAATCATCTTGCCTTGCATCTTCCTCGTCTTATTTCTTCCCGGCAGTGTAGACGCTACTTGGTGTATATCTTCTTTCGCCGTTACGTATGTGTGCACGGCAAGACCGTTTTGTGTTTGAGCGCCCTCAAGTTGTGTTTTACTGTAACTTCAGAAGCTCCAGTCTTACCCATACTAACCAGCAGCAGCAGCAGCTGACTGACTCATACTAACCAGCAGCAGCAGTTAACTGACTCATACTAACCAGCAGCAGCAGCAGTCTTACCCATACTAACCAGCAGCAGCAGCAGAAGTCTTACCCATACTAACCAGCAGCAGCAGAAGTCTTACCCATACTAACCAGCAGCAACAGCTGACTGACTCATACTAACCAGCAGCAGCAGCAGAAGTCTTACCCATACTAACCACCACCAGCAGCAGCAGCAGCAGCAGTCTTACCCATATTAACCAGCAGCAGTAGCAGCAGTCTTACCCATATTAACCAGCAGCAGCAGCAGCCTTACCCATACTAACCAGCAGCAGCAGCAGCAGCAGTCTTACCCATACTAACCAGCAGCAGCAGCAGTCTTACCCATACTAACCAGCAGCAGCAGCAGCTGACTGACTCATACTAACCAGCAGCAGTTAACTGACTCATACTAACCAGCAGCAGCAGCAGTCTTACCCATACTAACCAGCAGCAGCAGCAGCAGCAGTCTTACCCATACTAACCAGCAGCAGCAGCTGACTGACTCATACTAACCAGCAGCAGCAGTCTTACCCATACTAACCAGCAGCAGCAGCAGCAGAAGTCTTACCAATACTAACCAGCAGCAGCAGCTGACTGACTCATACTAACCAGCAGCAGCAGCAGCAGCAGCAGCAGTTAACTGACTCATACTAACCAGCAGCAGCAGCAGCAGCAGTCTTACCCATACTAACCAGCAGCAGCAGCAGCAGCAGCAGCAGCAGCAGTCTTACCCATACTAACCAGCAGCAGCAGCAGTCTTACCCATATTAACCAGCAGCAGCAGCAGTCTTACCCATATTAACCAGCAGCAGCAGCAGCCTTACCCATACTAACCAGCAGCAGCAGCAGCAGTCTTACCCATACTAACCAGCAGCAGCAGCAGTCTTACCCATACTAACCAGCAGCAGCAGCAGCAGCTGACTGACTCATACTAACCAGCAGCAGTTAACTGACTCATACTAACCAGCAGCAGCAGCAGTCTTACCCATACTAACCAGCAGCAGCAGCAGCAGCAGCAGTCTTACCCATACTAACCAGCAGCAGCAGCTGACTGACTCATACTAACCAGCAGCAGCAGCAGCAGCAGCAGCAGTCTTACCCATACTAACCAGCAGCAGCAGCAGCAGCAGCAGCAGTCTTACCCATACTAACCAGCAGCAGCAGCAGCAGCAGAAGTCTTACCCATACTAACCAGCAGCAGCAGCTGACTGACTCATACTAACCAGCAGCAGCAGCAGCAGAAGTTAACTGACTCATACTAACCAGCAGCAGCAGCAGCAGCAGCAGCAGTCTTACCCATACTAACCAGCAGCAGCAGCAGCAGTCTTACCCATACTAACCAGCAGCAGCAGCAGCAGCAGCAGTCTTACCCATACTAACCAGCAGCAGCAGCAGTCTTACCCATATTAACCACCAGCAGCAGCAGCCTTACCCATACTAACCAGCAGAAGCAGCAGCAGCAGCAGTCTTACCCATACTAACCAGCAGCAGCAGCAGCAGCAGCAGCTGACTGACTCATACTAACCAGCAGCAGCAGCAGCAGCAGCAGCAGTCTTACCCATACTAACCAGCAGCAGCAGCAGCAGCAGCAGAAGTCTTACCAATACTAACCAGCAGCAGCAGCTGACTGACTCATACTAACCAGCAGCAGCAGTTAACTGACTCATACTAACCAGCAGCAGCAGCAGCAGTCTTACCCATACTAACCACCACCACCAGCAGCAGCAGCAGCAGCAGCAGTCTTACCCATACTAACCAGCAGCAGCAGCAGTTAACTGACTCATACTAACCAGCAGCAGCAGCAGCAGCAGCAGTCTTACCCATACTAACCACCACCAGCAGCAGCAGCAGCAGCAGCAGTCTTACCCATACTAACCAGCAGCAGCAGCAGCAGCAGCAGCAGCAGCAGCAGACTGACCCATACTAACCAGCAGCAGCAGCAGCAGCAGCAGCAGCAGCAGCTGACTGACCCATACTAACCAGCAGCAGCAGCAGCAGTCTTACTCATACTAACCAGCAGCTGACTGACTCATACTAACCAGCAGCAGCAGCTGACTGACCCATACTAACCAGCGCTTTGTGAGTTAATCTACCGCTGGGTTTGACCGATGTCAGGCATGTGGAGTGTTTTTGCTATAAATGAGGCACTTTAATGAACGTCTACTTCCTGATTGCCAATAAAATCTGTCGCTCTCCTTTAATCCCTCATTTGCTGTAAAATGCGATTAGCCAGGTTTTTATCAGAACTTGTGCTTTGATATTTATCTGAAATGGTCTTTATCTGCAGTTCCTCGTTCTGAAGAGCTTCTCCATCTGTTGTGCTCAGAGATAAACCGGTTAGTGGACACTTTGGCTCATTGTCTGTTGTTTTGATAATCACACTTAATAACACTGGGCATCAATAAAGTCTTTAAACCCGATTTGGCTGCTAAATGGAGTTACAGGGCAGCAGTCGTGTGCGTGCGGCTCGTCTAATGCCATTACGAATGTTTGTGAGGTCAAATTCAATCCGGCATGAATTGAGCCTGAAGAGAGTCATGGAGCTGCAGAGTCCCAGCGCTCGCGAGCAGACGCTCCGTGTTTAAGAATGTTTAGATATTAGAGCTGGAAAACAAGACAAGAAAAGTGTGGAGTGTGTGTGGATTACAGGGACGTTAACGTGTGGGTTAGCTGCATCGGGAGGCCGATATTAAAACAACACACACACACACACACACACACACACACTCTCTCACACACACACACAAGCACAAACACACACACACACACACACACACACACACACACACACTCTCTCTCTCTCTCTCTCTCTCTCTCTCTCTCTCTCTCTCTCTCTCTCTCTCTCTCTCTCTCTCTCTCTCTCTCTCTCTCTCGCGCGCGCGCACACACACAAAAACACACTCTCTCACACACACACACAAACACACACACACACACACACACACACACACACACACACACACACACACACACACGTCTGGTTCACTATCTTTGTGGGGACTCTCCATAGACTTAATGGTTTTTATACTGCACAAACTGTACATTCTATCTCCTTACACTAACCCTACCCCTAAACCTACCCATCACACACACACAGACACACACACACACTAACCCTACCCCTAAACCTACCCATCACACACACACAGACACACACACACACACACACACACACACACACACACACACACACACACACTAACCCTACCCCTAAACCTCCCCATCACACACACACACACACACACACACACACACACACACACACACACACACACACACACACACACACACACTAACCCTACCCCTAAACCGACCCATCACAGAAAACTTTCTGCATTTTTACATTTTCAAAAAAATATAATTTAGTGTGTTTATTTACCCATTCCCCTCATGGACCGCTTGCTGGTCATCTCAGGTTTTACTATCCTTGTGGGGACATTTGGTTCCCACAATGTTATATAAACCAAACGCACACACACACACACACACTCTCACACACACACACTCACTCACTCACTCACTCACACACACACACACTCTCACACACACTCACTGTCTCACACACACACACACACACACACACACACACACTCACTCACTCACTCACTCACTCACTCACACACACACACACGTGCAGGTTCTCTTGGCTTTTTGTGGCTGTGTGTGTGTGTTTTGTCATGTTAAAAGAGCTTTAACACACAGCGAACGCTGATCTCTGCCTCCATTAACAAACCCTTCGCCAATTTGCTCCCTCTCAGATGAAAGAATGGATGGCTAGAAAAAACATAATTGAAAAATTGTGGGCATCAAGAATGAAAGAAAATCAAGCCATGAAAAGAGAATGGTTTTAATCCAGTGAGGCTGGAAATACTCCTTCGGATCGACGCGTCTATTATCTGTGGATGTGTGAATCTCATTAAACGGCCATTGTGTGACACACACACACACACGCGCGCGCGGACCCGGAGACGAGCGACGGGACTCATGAGTGTAATCCACAGATCTGCTTTTCAGACCGGCCTCGTCTTTGATGCTCAAGTGTTTTTCCTCCATTGTGTGTCGCTCCGCGTGAAGGAAGATCCAGCTTTCTGTTCCGGACTGGATATCCTTCAGTTTCGGTTCAGCGTTCGCTGTGTGTGTTTAGTGCAGACGACACGGGACAGACTGAACCAGGTGTCCACAGAGGTCAGGGTCAGGGTCATGACCTGACGACCATCAGGGGTCACGGCAGACTCAGTGTTACACATGCCTTGGCCAAATACACACACTCGTGGCCTTGGCCACTGGAGAGCGCGTGCACGAGACCGAACGAAAGTGCGCAAGACTCCAACACACTGAACACACACTCTCTCCAACACACTGAACACACACTCTCTCCAACACACTGAACACACACTCTCTCCAACACACTGAACACACACTCTCTCCAACACACTGAACACACACTATCTCCAACACACTGAACACACACTCTCTCCAACACACTGAACACACACTCTCTCCAACACACTGAACACACACACTCTCCAACACACTGAACACACACTCTCTCCAACACACTGAACACACACTCTCTCCAACACACTGAACACACACACTCTCCAACACACTGAACACACACTCTCTCCAACACACTGAACACACACTCTCTCCAACACACTGAACACACACTCTCTCCAACACACTGAACACACACTATCTCCAATACACTGAACACACTCTCTCCAACACACTGAACACACACTCTCTCCAACACACTGAACACACACTATCTCCAATACACTAAACACACACTCTCTCCAACACACTGAACACACACTCTCTCCAACACACTGAACACACACTCTCTCCAACACACTGAACACACACTCTCTCCAACACACTGAACACACACACTCTCCAACACACTGAACACACACTCTCTCCAACACACTGAACACACACACTCTCCAACACACTGAACACACACTCTCTCCAACACACTGAACACACACTCTCTCCAACACACTGAACACACACTATCTCCAATACACTGAACACACTCTCTCCAACACACTGAACACACACTCTCTCCAACACACTGAACACACACTATCTCCAATACACTAAACACACACTCTCTCCAACACACTGAACACACACTCTCCAACACACTGAACTCACACTCTCTCCAACACACTGAACACACACTCTCTCCAACACACTGAACACACACTATCTCCAACACACTGAACACACTCTCTCCAACACACTGAACACACACTGAACACACACTCTCTCCAACACACTGAACACACTCTCTCCAACACACTGAACACACACTCTCTCCAACACACTGAACACACACTATCTCCAACACACTGAACACACACTCTCTCCAACACACTGAACACACACTCTCTCCAACACACTGAACACACACTCTCTCCAACACACTGAACACACACTCTCTCCAACACACTGAACACACACTCTCTCCAACACACTGAACACACACTCTCTCCAACACACTGAACACACACTCTCTCCAACACACTGAACACACACTCTCTCCAACACACTGAACACACACTCTCTCCAACACACTGAACACACACTCTCTCCAACACACTGAACACACACTCTCTCCAACACACTGAACACACACTCTCTCCAACACACTGAACACACTCTCTCCAACACACTGAACTCACACTCTCTCCAACACACTGAACACACACACTCTCCAACACACTGAACACACACTCTCTCCAACACACTGAACACACACTCTCTCCAACACACTGAACACACACTCTCTCCAACACACTGAACACACTCTCTCCAACACACTGAACACACACACTCTCCAACACACTGAACTCACACTCTCTCCAACACACTGAACACACACTCTCTCCAACACACTGAACACACACTCTCTCCAACACACTGAACACACTCTCTCCAACACACTGAACACACACTCTCTCCAACACACTGAACACACACTCTCTCCAACACACTGAACACACACTATCTCCAACACACTGAACACACTCTCTCCAACACACTGAACACACACACTCTCCAACACACTGAACTCACACTCTCTCCAACACACTGAACACACACTCTCTCCAACACACTGAACACACACTATCTCCAACACACTGAACACACTCTCTCCAACACACTGAACACACACACTCTCCAACACACTGAACTCACACTCTCTCCAACACACTGAACACACACTCTCTCCAACACACTGAACACACACTCTCTCCAACACACTGAACACACACTGAACACACACTCTCTCCAACACACTGAACACACTCTCTCCAACACACTGAACACACACTCTCTCCAACACACTGAACACACACTATCTCCAACACACTGAACACACACTCTCTCCAACACACTGAACACACACTCTCTCCAACACACTGAACACACACTCTCTCCAACACACTGAACACACACTCTCTCCAACACACTGAACACACACTCTCTCCAACACACTGAACACACACTCTCTCCAACACACTGAACACACACTATCTCCAACACACTGAACACACACTCTCTCCAACACACTGAACACACACTGAACACACACTCTCTCCAACACACTGAACACACACTCTCTCCAACACACTGAACACACTCTCTCCAACACACTGAACACACACTCTCTCCAACACACTGAACACACACTCTCTCCAACACACTGAACACACACTCTCTCCAACACACTGAACACACACTCTCTCCAACACACTGAACACACACTCTCTCCAACACACTGAACACACTCTCTCCAACACACTGAACACACACTGAACACACACTCTCTCCAACACACTGAACACACTCTCTCCAACACACTGAACACACACTCTCTCCAACACACTGAACACACACTCTCTCCAACACACTGAACACACACTATCTCCAACACACTGAACACACACTCTCTCCAACACACTGAACACACACTCTCTCCAACACACTGAACACACACTCTCTCCAACACACTGAACACACACTCTCTCCAACACACTGAACACACACTCTCTCCAACACTCTCTCCAACACACTGAACACACACTCTCTCCAACACACTGAACACACACTATCTCCAACACACTGAACACACACTCTCTCCAACACACTGAACACACACTCTCTCCAACACACTGAACACACACTGAACACACACTCTCTCCAACACACTGAACACACTCTCTCCAACACACTGAACACACACTCTCTCCAACACACTGAACACACACTCTCTCCAACACACTGAACACACACTCTCTCCAACACACTGAACACACACTCTCTCCAACACACTGAACACACACTCTCTCCAACACACTGAACACACACTCTCTCCAACACACTGAACACACACTCTCTCCAACACACTGAACACACACTCTCTCCAACACACTGAACACACACTCTCTCCAACACACTGAACACACACTATCTCCAACACACTGAACACACACTCTCTCCAACACACTGAACACACACTCTCTCCAACACACTGAACACACACTCTCTCCAACACACTGAACACACACTCTCTCCAACACACTGAACACACACTCTCTCCAACACACTGAACACACACTCTCTCCAACACACTGAACACACTCTCTCCAACACACTGAACACACACTCTCTCCAACACACTGAACACACACTCTCTCCAACACACTGAACACACACTCTCTCCAACACACTGAACACACACTCTCTCCAACACACTGAACACACACTCTCTCCAACACACTGAACACACACTATCTCCAACACACTGAACACACACTCTCTCCAACACACTGAACACACACTCTCTCCAACACACTGAACACACACTCTCTCCAACACACTGAACACACACTCTCTCTAACACACTGAACACACACTCTCTCCAACACTCTCTCCAACACACTGAACACACACTCTCTCCAACACACTGAACACACACTCTCTCCAACACACTGAACACACACTCTCTCCACGCTCTCTCCACGCTTACGCCTACTTGAACACTTGGGACAAATAGAGGAAATACGTCATGCAAGTGGTCCAGTGCAACGACTGAAATTGTGTGTGTCTGCACAAGGCAGAGTGTGTTATATCCAGGGTGTGTGTGTGTGTGTGCAGGTCACCGTCTCCATGTACAAGCGAGGGGCTCAGGGCTGGCTGGGAAAACCGCTGATCGCCACGGCAACAATCCCGTCCAGCACACGCGTGATCTTCCGCATCCGAGGAGAAACTGCAGACGCCAAGATCCCGGCCGGCAGCATCCGCTCCATCACTCTGAGCATCTGAGGAAGACTCCGTCCTGTCCGTCGTCTTCAGTACTGACTAATCATGACATTTCAGAGGCGCTGTATTTCTGTTTAATGAGGGAAACTTCATGAGGTGCATATTACTGACTGATCAGTACAGGAATGATTCATAGACAGCAGCCTGCATGTTGAACTGTACAATCTTAAAGATGTAAAGTAAGTCTCTGTTGTCCCCAGAGTGTGTGTGTGAAGCTTCAGCTCTAAATACCCCACAGATATTTCGCACAGCATGTTAAAGTTCTCCCTTTTTGAGGGTCAGTAAAAACGCGTCGTTTCGTGTGTGTCCCTTTAAATGCAAATGAGCTGCTGCTCCCGGAGCTTCAAGAGCTTGTGTGTGTGTGTGTGTGTGTGTGTGTGTGTGTGTGTGTGTGTGTGTGTGTGTGTTAGCAGCTCCAATTACCTCACACACACGCACTAAAATGTCAGAAACTGTTCTGCCTTTTATGTTTAAACTAGAGTCGGACAATGATGGAGAGACTCAACGGCTAGTTGATGAGTTTGTGTTGCTGATGGGGAGTTAACTATTTTAAATTAGCATATTCTGTCATGATAATCTATAAATCGCTCGTGTGGGAACTGTTGTACGATGCCTACAGAGTGACATGATTCTGCATTTGTATTGCAATAAATGTGAAAAGACGGATGCGACAGCTTTAGCCTGAACTCACAAATGAGCTCGACTACAACAACTCTTCCTCTTCTCAACATGCACTGCGTGTTCCCGGGGGCAGGGTTATGTCAATTTTAGGGTTGGTGATGTCACTAATCCAGGGGCGGGGTTATGTAATTTTTAGGGTTGGTGATGTCACTAACCAGGGGGCAGGGTTATGTAAATTTTAGGGTTGGTGATGTCACTAACCAGGGGGCGGGGTTATGTAAATTCTAGGGTTGGTGATGTCACTAACCAGGGGGCGGGGTTATGTAAATTCTAGGGTTGGTGATGTCACTAACCAGGGGGCAGGGTTATGTAAATTTTAGGGTTGGTGATATCACTAACCAGGGGGCGGGGTTATGTAAATTCTAGGGTTGGTGATGTCAATAACCAGGGGGCGGGGTTATGTAAATTTTAGGGTTTTTACCCTAACCCACCCTAACCAGGGGGTGGGGTTATGTAAATTTTAGGGTTGGTGATGTCACTAACCCGGGAGGAATGTTGTGTAGTCTCTACCAGACATTTGTTGTAGTCCTTAAAAATAGATTTTTTTTAAACCAAATATCTTCCTTTGCTCTGAACTTTGAGTGTTGTAACTTTGCAGATGTTGTTTATGCTCAAACTGCAACATTACACACTAACTAAAGTTAGAAAAGTCAAATCATAATCAACCACCCCTTTAAGTTTTTATAGATTCATCCATTTTCTAAACATTCTTGAGATTCTAGTAAATCTCCATGTGTTCATGATGACCTTTACAATGTTCAACAGTTTTTTAAAGTGACTTTAAAAGCCTAAACATAGAAAAGATTGGTGTCATTATATTGATTAGGATCCCTTTCTGGCCTCGTTTGTGGGAATATTCCGGTCATGAGGATATTTTGATCTGTTAAAGCTTCATAAATATTTTTTTCATAATTTGGAATAATTTATATTTCATGCTATTTTAATGACTGTAATGCAATAAATACAAAGAGGTTTCTGAGAATGCATTTTACATTTCTTCATTTTAAAAGTCAAATGACACTTACACTCGATCCGCTGATGCTTTCCTCTGTGTTTCAGAACTGGTGGTGTGTGTGTGTGTGTGTGTGTGTGTGTGTGTGTGTTTCACTGCACCTGCGGGTCATCTTGTTAAAAGTGTCTCATTTGAGATTTACTGTAAATCGCTTGAACTGAAGAAAGAGCAGCAGGTTCATCAGTCTGTGCCTGTGGGAATATTAAATGTTATGATGATCAATAAATGAACATCAGCGGGTGTAAACACAGTTCAGCATCTAAACATCAGAATGTGAAGCTGCAGGGAAGAGAGTTTACAGGCTGAAACACATTAGTCAAACTAATCCGTATTTCGATCAATTAAACAAAACGACACAGAAGCTCTCGACCAATCACAGAATCACAGCAACATCTGACGCTCCGTCGAGTTCAGAAATGCAATAACCCATCAGTTTTCATTCAGGTCGTCTGACTGTGGCGTCGTTATTGATCCGGACGCTGCTAAACGCGCATCACGTGACCAAATCACACCGTGACCTGTCAATCATGTCAGCACCTTCACCCTTGACCCCACAGATGAATCCAGTTAATGTGGGTCACGTGATGACTGATGTTGAGCTGAGAACAGGACAGAGTTTCGAAACATCTTTATTGCAGGAAAAGATCATTAGACTCACTCTGAAGCTTCGACTGCTGCTGCATTCTGGGTAATAATTCAGGAATGTTTGAATGCTTTTCTCAGTTTCACATCCGCTGTTTTTGCCCTGAGATCATCTTCAAACGAAGCAATAAAGCGTTCCGTCGCTGTTCAATCTGAGTCTAACATCAGCAATACTTCAGTGTGTTGGTCGGAGGCCGAGGCGTGTGTGTGTGTGTGTGTGTGTGTGTGTGTGTGTGTGTGTGTGTGTGATGTGCTCGTGTGTCGTGGGAATCGCTCCGAGGTTCACATGTTACTTTAGAAGCATGAGATCATACAGACTCTTTCTGATCATACAAAGCAAGTGAAGCGTTTGTTCCTGATGTCCTGAAAGCTTCTGTGGGATCTGGAGCTGAAGGGCTCTGTCACACCAGCACACGATCAACACACACAGATTGTGTTTTAAAGGTGTGTGTGTGTGTGTGTGTGTGTGAAGGGAAACACCAGTTTAATACGGCCCACGGTAACATCTGATCCACTGAGGCGAAGTCTAATCATCCAGGAGTTAAACGTCTGACTGTCGGAAACTGAGATCTGTGTCCTGGTTTCAGCCTCGCCTCGGGAACGGAGGAACTCGACACTCGGAGCCGAAGAGCGAGAACCGGCCCTGATCCTCATCAAACACTCTGAACACTCACACCTTTATTATGCTTTCGTTCCCGAGAAAGGGAAGAAATTTGATGTCAAGGTTTTTTCCAACAAAAACATTATTTCCATCCGCTCATCTTCATCTTTATGCCAGTTTATTTAAATCAAATTGTATTTATTTTAATAAATGTAATGTTTTATTAAAATGTATTTGTTTATTTAGTTTAATATTGTTAGGCTACTATTTATTTATTTATGTATATATATTTTACAAATGTAATTTATTTTTTTCTTAAATGTTTGTATTTAAATAAAAATGTATTTGTTCTACTCAATTTATTTCAAATGTATTTTTGCATTTAAATGTATAGTTAATTAGTTCAGTCTTTGTATTATTTATATGTATAATGTAGCCTATATTGTGTGAACACGACGGCTGGTTCTGATGCGACTCGATGTCTGGGTCGAACCGCTTCACTGTGATCCGGTTCTGAGTCGGTTCTGATCCGATCGAGACATTCATCACGTTCATCAGGAGATTCTCCTCGGCTCTCCAGAAGCCGGACAAGGAAGTCAATTTTCCAATTTAGCAAACGCAAAGATGACAGGAAACGGTGTAATTTACTGCCGTCAGCGCAGATGAGGGTCATTACCTCTAAACGCCATTCCATATGAAGCTCAAGTCATCATAACGAGAGCCATGGAGTCATTACTGTTAATTAGAGGAATTAGTGACATCATTTAACAAACGCACAAATAATGTTTAGGATAGTGAAGCAGCAGCCGAAGCCATTAGACAAGCAAAGCTTTTTAGTGCAATGCATGTCGTACACAATTTCTGGAATGGGTGTGTGTGTGTGTGTGTGTGTGTCGAGTCGAGCAGCTGTACTCAAGAACAGTCTGCCAGTTCACTCTGTCAACAAACAAAAGCGTTTCTGTCTGTGGATTTGATTGGTTTTCATGCCTCTATTTTTTATGAATTAATTAAACTGTCACATGCTATTGGAATTATCATGAATGTAAGTTTCCTAGTCGGAAATTGTAGATGAACACCCTTTCAGTGTTTACTTCTGGGAAATCAGAGATAATTTTGATGCCCGAGTTTTGCGAGCCATAAACTTTACAGTTTTTCTCAGTTGCTAAAGAGCATTGTTCAATACTGAAGCCATATTTTCAAAAATCATTACTAAGATGAATTTTGGTTAATCTCACCTCCAAAACTCACTCAGACCTCAAAATAATCTGGTTCCACCAAAACACTGGCAACAATTCTCATTCAGAAACAGACGTCAATCATAACACACTGACATAAAACACACTAACAGGAGCATTACATAAATCATCAACTTTTATCTTCGAAGTTTGAATGATTTTTCACATAAATCAGTATTTCATCATTGGAAAGAATGAGATCTTTTCATTTTACTGACTGTTTTACAGCATAAAGAATGAATGAGAAATACAATAATTTGAAAAAAAAAAATTCTGTATCTTTACATATAGCAATTTACATGCAAAAAAATAGAAACAACAACAACAACAAAAATCCTGAAGCAATAATAATTACAAAAAAACCAACAACCAACCAAAGTCCTAGTCGGAAATTCCAAATAGAAACTTCCTAGTCGGAAATTACATGTAGGAAATTTCTGGTCCGAGTTTCCTAGTTGGAAATTCCTAGTCAGATTTCCACGTCAGAGTCGGAACCTTCAACATGGCGGAGAGGAGAACGATTGCTGCTGTGAACTGCTATTCTATATTAGTTTTTCCACAACAGATACATCGCCTTGTCATAAAGTAGTGCATATTTACATATATAATATGCTTCAAATGATTATTCGTGTTTTATAAACAGCAAAAATAACATATATTTGACCAAAATTCCAGAATCATCAGCATATCTAGATATGTTACTATGGGATGTTACATTTTATTCAAAATTAAATATCTTCAATACATTTTGACTTTAATAAGATTTCCTCAAGAAATAGGAAAGAATAAACCTGGTGTCCTGCATGATTCCCATTCTTTCTGACATCAAAAGCACTTCGGACAGCATGAGAAACAGCATCAACACACACTCCTCTGATGATGCTCACACACACCCCTGAATCACTCATCTACTGTGAGACGCACGTCAGGCGCGACAGAAGACTCTGAGTGTAGCGTGTCAGACTAATGTGTGTTCGAGCCGCTTTAAGGAGAACCTTGCACTGACGGTCATGCAGATTCCGTCTAATCTAACTCCAGGACTTTAAGCACATTTTGGGATTTCATGGACAACAATCAGCACTTATCAAACAATATCTTTATTCTTTTTTTTACTCAAACTACAGATATAAGGTCTCTGACGTTTCACTTCACAGAGATCCATCCACTGAGCAGCGCTGTCAGTCATGGGAATCTCCTCAGCCACCGAGAGGATAAAGAGATCGCTTTCCTCATTTTCTCCCATGAAAATATGATTGAGCTGAAGAATGAACGCTGTATCATATATTAATATCATGCGAAACAGCTCTCAGACGGACTGTAGACGGACTCATCTACACTTAAAAGACTGTATTTGTGTATTTTATATACACTAATTTCATATAAAGTATTTGTCAATAATTCAAGCTGTTAGAGAACATCTATAATAAATATGACTGTTGTCAAGGGTTTTCCAGGACTTAAATCTCAAAAAGTCAAACTCAAGCACCAATGAATAATCTCAATAAATAATACATCTAACAGCACTTTAATGAGTAGAAAAAAAGGAATAATGTAACTTAACTAAAATTTTTCCAAATATTATTATACATTTATTTTTTCACAGTATAAATTGGGTCTTTCTGATTAGACAGACTCTGATGAAGTGGATGAAGAGTTCCCGTTCTCAGAGCTGGAGTTGCGGAGACACGGATCGTCTGCCGGCACTGAGCAGGAGATCGTGAGGAACGTGTCCAGCGCTCGGAAGAACACGGAGTAATGCACAGCGGAGACAGGGAGCATCCATCAGGAAAAACCACACTGACAAGCGATGAATAAAAAGATGTTTTACTGTTTCTTAAGACATAGAAACACCCGTAACTGAAGGGCAGAACACACGATGAAAATATAAACATTTATTGAATTACATCAGGCGACACACACATACACACACACACACACACACACACACACAGAATAACGAGACAGACGGACGTGAAGGAAGAGCTGATGATGTCGAATCTCAGGACTCACGTAGATCTGCGAACACAAGAGAACATCACATCAGTCTCTCACTCACACACACAGATCACGAGTGTAAACATCACATCAGTCTCTCTCACACACACACACAGATCACGAGTGTAAACATCACATCAGTCTCTCTCACACACACACACACACACACACACACAGATCACGAGTGTAAACATCACATCAGTCTCTCTCACACACACACACACACACACACACACACACACACACACACACACAGATCACGAGTGTAAACATCACATCAGTCTCTCACACACACACACACACACACACACACGGATCGATCACGCAGGAAATCGGAGCTTCTGCTAAAGCTCTTCTGATGTCACACAGGAGAAACAGACACTGCTGATGTGTGTGTGCAGAACGAGCTGAAGGACGTCACACACACACACACACACACACGAGTCTAAAGCCTGGAACACACTAAGCCGACGCACTAGCGCTGATGAAAGCCGACTGTCGCCGCCTCGCGTCGGGGGAAAGCTGCACTTGAACACACCGAGAGAACTACAGCCGACTAGGGGTGTAAGAAAAAATCGATACACCTGAGTATCGCGATATTTTATTTTGCAATACTGTATCGATTTTCAAAAACGCAATATCGATTTTTTTTTTTTTTTTTTTTTTTTCGTCCAAAAATATTCATGCCAAGACCGTAAGACAGTGGTTCACGTTTATGTTGTTTCAATCCCTACCACTAGATAGCTATGCTGAGACGCACCACTAGTGTCCTCGCCAGGCTCGCCTATAACGGTGCGTGTCCACTGGACATTTTAGGATTGACAGCGGACCGGAGAAAGCGTTGAGAGCGACCGAGAGCGTCAAAGAGTTGGGCAGTTCCTTTATACAAATATCAAGCGAAAAACGCAGTCGGCAGCCAATTGCTGTGAGGTTCGGGATGTGACGTCTGTCTTGAGAGTTTAAACATATGCAAATTGTGCCGGAGTTTATGCTGGATTTAGTGCGTAAATCATTTTGTTTACAAATTAGACGTTGCGTTATATATATATGTTAAATATTTCATTTTGGATGTGTTTATTGTGATTATATTGGCTGGCTTTATAAAAGTTTATACAATTGATAGGATATCTTTGCTTGGTGCATTTGGAAACAAAGCTTGTCTATTTCTAAATGCAATCGCCTGCATCGTTCACACCAAACACGAATAGAGCATCTGGCGCGAGTGATTTCAATGTTAAGTCAATGCAAAGACGCGTTTACGCGCGTCTGGAGGTCCTGCGGCTCGAGGCGTTTAGCGCGGCGCGGTTCGCCTCATTCGCGCGTCCAGTTCTTTTAAAATCTTTTATCACATAAAACTTGATTTCAATATATGACACATTCATTTTTGTTCACTTTCATCCACTTTCATTCATTTTCGTCCAGTTCACGTTGTTGTTTTGTATTGTGACATGGGCTGTACCTATTTTCTTTTATTATGGCCTACTTGAGCATATAAAAATTTGCTCACTAAGAACCTGTGAGCCACAATCCCAAACTGGCAGTTTGATTTTCTGTGTACTGAATTGTTTACCTAAAGTAAACTTCTTTGACTTTTATGCACATCATGTCTTTTTTAAAATATTTTTAATATATTTTACTTTAAAAAAATCCCAATATATCGCCTTATGCACAGTATCGAAATATATTGCAATATATTGAATCGTGACCCATGTATCGTGATACGTATCGTATCGCCAGATTCTTGCCAATACACAGCCCTACAGCCGACTGTCAGCTAGCATGAGCGCTAGCACCGGCGCTGCAGAAACACACACCGTAAGCAAAGCAGTGCTTAATGTTTCGAACATCAATCCTGCTAAACACTTTCTTGATCGCACGCCGCTCATCAGGGCCGGAGTGGGGCCACTTTTCAGCCCGGGAGTTTCAGGCCCAAGACCGGCCCACTTTTTCCATGGTGGAATTCCAAATTAGTACTTTTTCCAAATTGGATAAATGAAGCAACAGTTCAGCTCTTACTATTGTGTAGCCTAGTTTGTATTAATACCATGGTTCAACAAATAATGTAAAGGTTAAATAATAATTCACTTA
>NC_137140.1:36827610-36845110 GCF_949319135.1 Squalius cephalus
GTACCCCTAAACACAGCAAGAGCGCTAACCGTACCCCTTAACACGGTCGAGAGCGCTAACCGTACCCCTAAACGGTCGAGAGAGCTAACCGTACCCCTAAACACGGTCGAGAGCGCTAACCGTACCCCTAAACACGGGTGAGAGCGCTAACCGTACCCCTAAACACGGTCGAGAGCGCTAACCGCACCCCTAAACACGGCGAGAGCGCTAACCGTACCCCTAAACACGGGTGAGAGCGCTAACCGTACCCCTAAACACGGGTGAGAGCGCTAACCGTACCCCTAAACACAGCAAGAGTGTTAACCGTACCCCTAAACACAGCAAGAGTGTTAACCGTACCCCTAAACACGGTCGAGAGCGCTAACCGTACCCCTAAACACGGTCGAGAGCGCTAACCGTACCCCTAAACACAGCAAGAGTGTTAACCGTACCCCTAAACACAGCAAGAGCGCTAACCGTACCCCTTAACACGGTCGAGAGCGCTAACCGTACCCCTAAACACGGTCGAGAGAGCTAACCGTACCCCTAAACACGGTCGAGAGCGCTAACCGTACCCCTAAACACGGGTGAGAGCGCTAACCGTACCCCTAAACACGGTCGAGAGCGCTAACCGCACCCCTAAACACGGCGAGAGCGCTAACCGTACCCCTAAACACGGGTGAGAGCGCTAACCGTACCCCTAAACACGGGTGAGAGCGCTAACCGTACCCCTAAACACAGCAAGAGTGTTAACCGTACCCCTAAACACAGCAAGAGTGTTAACCGTACCCCTAAACACGGGTGAGAGCGCTAACCGTACCCCTAAACACGGTCGAGAGCGCTAACCGTACCCCTAAACACGGCGAGAGCGCTAACCGTACCCCTAAACACGGGTGAGAGCGCTAACCGTACCCCTAAACACGGGTGAGAGCGCTAACCGTACCCCTAAACACGGCGAGAGCGCTAACCGTACCCCTAAACACGGGTGAGAGCGCTAACCGTACCCCTAAACACGGCGAGAGCGCTAACCAAACCCCTAAACACGGCGAGAGCGCTAACCGCTGCCTTGATGAGATTTCTCACTACACTGAAAAATAACTCTGTAATTTTTTGTGAAATAATTTAAGCAATTACTAAGAAACGGCATGTAACATTTAATTAAATGTGAAAAAAATAACATTGAATTAAAAGTAGAAAAACTGAAATAGTATTTTCTTGTAAAATATATTCCAATAATCATTGTTAAATTTACAACATTGAAAAATCTTTTTTTTGACAGTGTATTTCCGTGCATTAAGAATCATTTTTAATTGCACACAGTTAAATACATAAATTTGCATACTTATTCATTCTTATACATGGTATGGACTTTTTTAGGATTATAATTAATATGTATTCTGTGCACATTGTGTTATTTATTTAATGTATGATGCTTTTATTTATACGGTTTACGTGACTCAACGTGGCCTCGTTAATTACCCTAGGGGACAAATAAAGTGTTTTGAACTGAAGTATAAAATCTGATGAGAATTGAATCAAACTGTTAGAGGTGACACATTTAGAGTCGGCTGGTGATAGCTGGATATAAGCGTATGGTTCTGGTTCTGGTTCTGGTTCTGGTTCTTCACCTGTTTGTTGGGGAAGGCTCGTATGCAGCGCGTCTGGTACTTCAGGCTGGACTCGCGTCTCTGCTGCACGTATCCCATGTTCCTCAGATCCCACACGAGCACACGCCTCCCCGCAGTGCCCACGATCAGCCGGTCCCCCGCCACCGAGAGCGTGTAGACCTGAGGACACACACACACACACACACACACACACACGTGTCAGTAGGGCTGTCAAACGATTAATCGCATCCAAAATAAAAGTTTGTTTTTACATAATATATGTGTGTGTATGGAGTATAATTATTTTCTATATATAAATACACACACATGCATATATATTTTAAAAAAATGTGTTATTTATATATAAAATATTTATATATAATATAAATTATATATAATATAAATATATATACACAGTATATACATGCAAATATTTCTTAAATATATACATGCATGTGTGTGTATTTATATATAGAAAATAATTATACACCGTACACACACATATATTATGTAAAAACAAACTTTTATTTTGGATGCGATTAATCGTTTAACAGCCCTACGTGTCAGACGCTAGCACTCACGCACACATGCACGCGCACATACACACACACACACACACACACACACACACACACGCACACACACGCACGCACTACCTTCTCCGGCTGCGTGAAGGTGCCGGCGTTGCAGGGTGTTCGGGGGTCCCAGAGTCGCACGGACATATCCCAGCTCCCCGTGACCATGACGTTCACCTCGGGACAGTATTCCACACAGCGGATCGGAGCGTCGTGAGTCCCCACGATCGTGTCTGCGGAGCGTCACACAAGGCATCAGGATCTGATCTTTACTTCTGTATATGCGCTCCTGAGTGTGTGTCGTGTTCATGTGTCATGTGTTCATGTGTTATGAGCGTGTCGTGTTCATGTGTCATGTGTTCATGTGTCATGTGTTCATGTGTCATGTGTTCATGTGTTATGAGCGTGTCACGTGTTATGAGTGTGTCGTGTTATGAGCGTCATGTGTTCATGTGTTATGAGCGTGTCATGTGTTCATGTGTTATGAGTGTGTCGTGTTATGAGCGTCATGTGTTCATGTGTTATGAGCGTGTCATGTGTTCATGTGTTATGAGCGTGTCGTGTGTTCATGTGTTATGAGCGTGTCATGTGTTCATGTGTTATGAGCGTCATGTGTTCATGTGTTATGAGCGTGTCGTGTTCATGTGTCATGTGTTCATGTGTTATGTGTTCATGTGTTATGAGCGTGTCACGTGTTATGAGTGTGTCGTGTTATGAGCGTCATGTGTTCATGTGTTATGAGTGTGTCGTGTTCATGCGTCATGTGTTCATGTGTTATGAGCAGGGCCTGAAGTTAACTTTTTTGACCACCCGCCACCGTGACTTTTTACCAGCCAGTTTTTTTTTTTTTTGGCCTCATAAAAGGTGAAAAAAAGGAATTGCACAAACATTTGTTCTTTAACTTGTAAGGATACACATTTAAGTGCTGTCAAGTTATTAACGAGATCCATACAAGTAATAATAACTCTTAGAATACAGATATAACTTAGACCTAGTGCAGCTCGTATGTAATCAAATCACACGCGGCTGTGTTGATGGCTGGGCAGCTGTTAGTTACAGCGTTCAGGAACCGTTAAGCAGAACTCAATTAATATTGTTATTACTGGTAAAGTTACCGGATAGGCTACCGGACATTTTCTCACCGGTTCCCAACTCCCAACATCTGTGCAACTCAGCGTTGCATTATCATCTCATCTCACCAACAGTTTAATACTTAACTCACACATTCAAGCGTAGTCAGAGAAGGGCCTCATCTTTCTCTCCGATCACATATACGTTTCGAAACACTCAAACTGCGCTGCTTTCACAGATGCTTTCTTTACTCCAGTAATGTGCCGCCACATTTTTAGCTAAAATCCAACGAAATGGCTGACTTTGTTTAAATGTCAAAGAACAACAGTTGCAAAAAAAAAAAAAAACCTTTGCAAAGACCCGTCCCCTATAGTTACTGTTGCTATGTCCGACAAGCTAAACCGCGCTCACGCCAAACCATGATCTCACGCAATGAAAAACACATCGTGCAGCAGAGACACTGACAACACGCTGACAGACAAGACAGTCCTGGTTACTTTTGATATTAAACAAAGTCTCAACATTAAAATTTGGTCATTTTTAAAGAAATTTAGACCATACCGTTTTGTGACTCTGTGGCCTAATGTGTCTTGACAGATCGCTGAGGTGCCTCAGTTAAAGCTGCTCGTGAACCGATCATCTCTTCCCTCTAGTTAATTTATAGCATCAAATAAACATGAATGAACATAAGAAGGAATGTAGTTTTAACTGCGGAAAGATGTCAGTAGGCCTACTCAGTACACTCCGTTTTTTCAAGTTCAAATCCTCCAACGTTGAACTCTCCTGACTGCTTTGTCGGACAAAAAAAGGCGGATTCGGCGGATTATGATTGGCCAGATCGCCTGTCAATCAAACTCCCCGCGAAGGGGCTCAGTGGCTACCTGCCAATTGCAGAATTCACCCGCATTTGGCGTGTGGTCGGGTGTTAATTTCAGGCCCTGGTTATGAGCGTCATGAGTTCATGTGTTCATGTGTCATGTGTTCATGTGTTCATGTGTCATGTGTTCATGTGTCATGTGTTCATGTGTCATGTGTTCATGTGTCATGTGTTCATGTGTCATGTGTTCATGTGTCATGTGTTCATGTGTTCATGTGTCATGTGTCATGTGTTCATGTGTCATGTGTCATGTGTTCATGTGTCATGTGTTCATGTGTCATGTGTTCATGTGTTCATGTGTCATGTGTTCATGTGTCATGTGTTCATGTGTCATGTGTTCATGTGTTATGAGCGTGTCACGTGTTATGAGTGTGTCGTGTTCATGTGTTATGAGCGTGTCATGTGTTATGAGCGCCATGTGTTCATGTGTTATGAGCGTGTCATGTGTTCGGGAGCGAGTGTCATGTGTTCATGTGTCATGTGTCATGTGTCATGTGTTATGAGCGTGTCATGTGTTCGGGAGCGAGTGTCATGTGTTCTAATCCCCCATCTACCCTGTTCTCGGTCATAAATACTCCAGATGAGGATTTTCAGCACAAGTGTTGAACTCACCCTGATCCGTGTTGAGATCGTGAGTCTTCAGCTGGTTGTCCAGCCCACCGCTCCACGCGTGTGTCGGATCCTGAAACAGCAGCAGACAGAGAGTTACAGCGCAGACAGAGTTACAGCGCAGACAGAGTTACAGCGCAGACAGAGTTACAGCGCAGACAGAGAGTTACAGCGCAGACAGAGTTACAGCGCAGACAGAGAGTTACAGCGCAGACGAGCGCAGACAGAGTTACAGCGCAGACAGAGAGTTACAGCGCAGACAGAGAGTTACAGCGCAGACAGAGTTACAGCGCAGACAGAGTTACAGCGCAGACAGAGTTACAGCGCAGACAGAGAGTTACAGCGCAGACAGAGTTACAGCGCAGACAGAGTTACAGCGCAGACAGAGAGTTACAGCGCAGACGAGCGCAGACAGAGTTACAGCGCAGACAGAGAGTTACAGCGCAGACGAGCGCAGACAGAGAGTTACAGCGCAGACAGAGAGTTACAGCGCAGACAGAGAGTTACAGCGCAGACAGAGAGTTACAGCGCAGACAGAGAGTTACAGCGCAGACAGAGAGTTACAGCACAGACAGAGAGTTACAGCGCAGACAGAGTTACAGCGCAGACAGAGAGTTACAGCGCAGACAGTGTTACAGCGCAGACAGAGAGTTACAGCGCAGACAGAGTTACAGCGCAGACAGAGTTACAGCGCAGACAGAGTTACAGCACAGACAGAGTTACAGCGCAGACAGAGTTACAGCGCAGACAGAGTTACAGCGCAGACAGAGTTACAGCGCAGACAGAGTTACAGCGCAGACAGAGTTACAGCGCAGACAGAGTTACAGCGCAGACAGAGAGTTACAGCGCAGACAGAGAGTTACAGAGTTACAGCGCAGACAGAGAGTTACAGCGCAGACAGAGTTACAGCGCAGACAGAGAGTTACAGCGCAGACAGAGTTACAGCACAGACAGAGAGTTACAGCGCAGACAGAGTTACAGCGCAGACAGAGACAGAGTTACAGCACAGACAGAGAGTTACAGCGCAGACGAGCGCAGACAGAGTTACAGCGCAGACAGAGAGTTACAGCGCAGACGAGCGCAGACAGAGAGTTACAGCGCAGACAGAGAGTTACAGCGCAGACAGAGAGTTACAGCGCAGACGAGCGCAGACAGAGAGTTACAGCGCAGACAGAGAGTTACAGAGTTACAGCGCAGACAGAGAGTTACAGCGCAGACAGTGTTACAGCGCAGACAGAGAGTTACAGCGCAGACAGAGTTACAGCGCAGACAGAGAGTTACAGAGCAGACAGAGTTACAGCGCAGACAGAGTTACAGCGCAGACAGAGAGTTACAGCGCAGACGAGCGCAGACAGAGTTACAGCGCAGACAGAGAGTTACAGCGCAGACAGAGAGTTACAGCGCAGACAGAGAGTTACAGCGCAGACAGAGAGTTACAGCGCAGACAGAGAGTTACAGCACAGACAGAGAGTTACAGCGCAGACGAGCGCAGACAGAGTTACAGCGCAGACAGAGAGTTACAGCGCAGACGAGCGCAGACAGAGAGTTACAGCGCAGACAGAGAGTTACAGAGTTACAGCGCAGACAGAGAGTTACAGCGCAGACAGTGTTACAGCGCAGACAGAGAGTTACAGCGCAGACAGAGTTACAGCGCAGACAGAGAGTTACAGAGCAGACAGAGTTACAGCGCAGACAGAGTTACAGCGCAGACAGTGTTACAGCGCAGACAGAGAGTTACAGCGCAGACAGAGAGTTACAGCGCAGACAGAGTTACAGCGCAGACAGAGAGTTACAGCGCAGACAGAGAGTTACAGCGCAGACAGAGTTACAGCGCAGACAGAGAGTTACAGCGCAGACAGAGTTACAGCGCAGACAGAGAGTTACAGAGTTACAGCGCAGACAGAGTTACAGCGCAGACAGAGAGTTACAGCGCAGACAGAGTTACAGCGCAGACAGAGAGTTACAGCGCAGACAGAGAGTTACAGAGTTACAGCGCAGACAGAGAGTTACAGCGCAGACAGAGAGTTACAGCGCAGACAGAGTTACAGCGCAGACAGAGAGTTACAGCGCAGACAGAGTTACAGCGCAGACAGAGACAGAGTTACAGCACAGACAGAGTTACAGCGCAGACAGAGTTACAGCGCAGACAGAGTTACAGCACAGACAGAGTTACAGCGCAGACAGAGAGTTACAGCACAGACAGAGTTACAGCGCAGACAGAGAGTTACAGCGCAGACAGAGTTACAGCGCAGACAGAGACAGAGTTACAGCACAGACAGAGTTACAGCGCAGACAGAGTTACAGCACAGACAGAGTTACAGCGCAGACAGAGTTACAGCGCAGACAGAGAGTTACAGCACAGACAGAGTTACAGCGCAGACAGAGACAGAGTTACAGCACAGACAGAGTTACAGCACAGACAGAGTTACAGCGCAGACAGAGAGTTACAGCGCAGACAGAGAGTTACAGAGTTACAGCGCAGACAGAGTTACAGCGCAGACAGAGTTACAGCGCAGACAGAGAGTTACAGCGCAGACAGAGAGTTACAGCGCAGACAGAGAGTTACAGCGCAGACAGTGTTACAGCGCAGACAGAGAGTTACAGCGCAGACAGAGTTACAGCGCAGACAGAGTTACAGCACAGACAGAGAGTTACAGCGCAGACAGAGTTACAGCGCAGACAGAGAGTTACAGCGCAGACAGAGTTACAGCGCAGACAGAGAGTTACAGCGCAGACAGAGAGTTACAGCGCAGACAGAGAGTTACAGAGTTACAGCGCAGACAGAGAGTTACAGCGCAGACAGAGAGTTACAGCGCAGACAGAGTTACAGCGCAGACAGAGAGTTACAGCGCAGACAGAGAGTTACAGCGCAGACAGAGAGTTACAGCGCAGACAGAGAGTTACAGCGCAGACAGAGACAGAGTTACAGCACAGACAGAGTTACAGCGCAGACAGAGAGTTACAGCGCAGACAGAGAGTTACAGCGCAGACAGAGAGTTACAGCGCAGACAGAGAGTTACAGCGCAGACAGAGAGTTACAGCGCAGACAGAGTTACAGCACAGACAGAGTTACAGCGCAGACAGAGAGTTACAGCGCAGACAGAGAGTTACAGCACAGACAGAGTTACAGCGCAGACAGAGAGTTACAGCACAGACAGAGAGTTACAGCGCAGACAGAGAGTTACAGCACAGACAGAGAGTTACAGCGCAGACAGAGTTACAGCGCAGACAGAGTTACAGCGCAGACAGAGTTACAGCGCAGACAGAGTTACAGCGCAGACAGAGTTACAGCGCAGACAGAGAGTTACAGCACAGACAGAGTTACAGCACAGACAGAGAGTTACAGCGCAGACAGAGTTACAGCGCAGACAGAGTTACAGCGCAGACAGAGTTACAGCGCAGACAGAGAGTTACAGCACAGACAGAGAGTTACAGCGCAGACAGAGTTACAGCGCAGACAGAGAGTTACAGCACAGACAGAGTTACAGCGCAGACAGAGAGTTACAGCACAGACAGAGAGTTACAGCACAGACAGAGTTACAGCGCAGACAGAGAGTTACAGCACAGACAGAGTTACAGCGCAGACAGAGAGTTACAGCGCAGACAGAGTTACAGCGCAGACAGAGAGTTACAGCGCAGACAGAGTTACAGCACAGACAGAGAGTTACAGCACAGACAGAGTTACAGCGCAGACAGAGAGTTACAGCACAGACAGAGTTACAGCGCAGACAGAGAGTTACAGCGCAGACAGAGTTACAGCGCAGACAGAGAGTTACAGCACAGACAGAGAGTTACAGCGCAGACAGAGTTACAGCGCAGACAGAGAGTTACAGCACAGACAGAGAGTTACAGCACAGACAGAGTTACAGCGCAGACAGAGAGTTACAGCACAGACAGAGTTACAGCGCAGACAGAGAGTTACAGCGCAGACAGAGTTACAGCGCAGACAGAGTTACAGCGCAGACAGAGAGTTACAGCGCAGACGAGCGCAGACAGAGTTACAGCGCAGACAGAGTTACAGCGCAGACGAGCGCAGACAGAGTTACAGCGCAGACAGAGTTACAGCGCAGACAGAGTTACAGCGCAGACAGAGTTACAGCGCAGACAGAGAGTTACAGCGCAGACAGAGAGTTACAGCGCAGACGAGCGCAGACAGAGAGTTACAGCGCAGACAGAGAGTTACAGCGCAGACGAGCGCAGACAGAGAGTTACAGCGCAGACGAGGGCAAGCGTGATCCTTGTTTCACTCACGTAGAAAGCGCAGTCCAGCACGGGCGCCAGATGCTGGTACTTCATCCTCATGCTGTTGGCGCTGACGTCGTAGAGCCGGACCGAACAGTCCCAGGACGACACCAGCAGGAACTGAGGCGAGGCCGGGCTGAACTTCACAGCGGAGATGCTGTCGTCCGGGCCCTGGGTCAGCTTGAACTCGTTGGCTCCGGTCATCTGAACACATTCATTACTGGAGCATTAGTTACTGCACTGTATTAAAGTCCCCCTGTGGTGAAAATCCAGCTTTAATGTAGTTTATGTGTCTATGTGGTGTTTTTAATACGCTTTAAGACAAAGCATGTGTAAGTTCATAAGTCGACACCATTGCTGAGTATTTCCTCCTTAAAACTGCAGTGAACCAAAGACAGTCTCAAACACACGCTTTGAAATCGCTGGTGTTTCTGACGTCACAAACTAAACTTTAAATATATTAATTTTGGTGATCAAAGATTTGTTTTAAGGGATAAAATGACTGACACAGGGGGACTCGTCGCTAGCACAAGCACTCACACTCATCAGACTAAGAGTTAAGGTCATAAATGATTCCTCGGATCCTCTGTGTGAGCTGTATCTTTACTAGTCATCGATTCACCACTTATAAAACTGCCCAAAAAAACGCAGACAGTAGGAAGCCACCTAGCAACAGCTTAGCAACCACCCAGTTACACCCTAGCAACCACCCAGTAAACCTCCCAGCATTGAGAGCATCCTTGTTTCTGCTCCGATTCTCTTTACACAGGAATAAAACTCAATCTGAAACCGAAAGTAATAATAACTAAACTCAAGTAAATTTAAATTACACTGGAATGTATTTAAACTCTATAATCCGTCAGACTTCGACTGAATGTATTGAGGCACTGCGCAGCTGATAAATGCGGTAACTGCAGAGTTTATTCAGAGCTCAAACTCGAGTAAATCTCTCTGAAACAGAGTCGATGTGTTTATTGTCGGATATGTGTATTAAAATAAGCAGAAGGTTCGTTAAAACTCACCGCGAGGCTCTGATCTGCTGCTATTCTGCCGCTCATCGAAGCTCTACTGTGATTGGATGCGTTCACAACAGCGCTCGCCACTCATTGGTCCGTTTCAAAACTCCCTCTAATGTTCTCTAGTGATGATTGGTTACAAGGAAGAACTCCAGGCATGAACGGGAACACGCCAGAAACACGAGACAACGAAATCCCGCGAGATGTTGCGTATTTCCGCTTGTTGAATCGGAGCTGTATATCAATCATTTTAATTTAATTTCTCTTCATTTCTTTTCTTTCAAGATTTGATCAAGGCCAAATCGATATGTAATAAATTTAAAGTAGCTACAAAATGAGGAATGGTATTATTTGAACGTTATATTCGAACGTTTGAATTATATACGATGATTTTTCAACATTATAGAGAATTGTGATCAAATAAATCAAATAAATGCGTTGCTCTATTCCTTTCATTAAGAAAAAGTTCCTTTTTCATGTTTTTAATGTAATTGGTTATTAGTAGGCTATTATCAGTCACTTTATATTTAACATCCTATTCTGTCATCATCATAACACACAAACATTGATTTTCTGAAGAATTAAAGCACAGATTTATGACTGCAGACACGATTTAAACATGCAAAAGGTTTAGAGAAACAAATAAAGAAACATTCAAATAGGCCTATATCATAAAACAGAAATTTATAGAAACATCAAAATAGAAAATGAAAAAAAAAAAAAAAAAAAAAAAAAAATCAACTCCGGGAAACAAAATGTATTTGTGTGGGAAAATACCTAAAATATTTAAAACACTTAAACTTCACTGTCTGTGTTTCGCTGATGAAAATCAAACCCGCGCTTTTACTGAATGAAAATATTCATAAATTCGCAGTTTGGAAGATGATGATGATGATGATGAAGATGATGACGATTTTTTAGGAAAACACTTCCATACTCTACAGTCCGGACACAATATTGCTAATGTATATTATGAAGGGAATAGACTTTTGTTGGGTCATTATAAGATTTCAATTCATATGCGATTTTTTCTTTTAGCTGAGAATATTTTGAATAATGCACAGTCTAGCCTATTCACGAATTGCCAAATAAATATGAAAATAAATAGGCTAAATATAACACTGAACTAGAAGGATTGATTCAGTGGATTTATTTCACGCGCTGGTGTATTATAATAAAGTATTGTTGTCAAACCTTTCATCAGATCATAATCTGCGAGAATCTTCTTTATCGCATCGATGCTTCCATGAAGAGCCTTTAATCTTTAATCACAAAAGGTTCTTTATAAAGGAAATATGTTCTTTAGGTTATTAAAATATTCATTCACACCGAGAGGAAAATGTAATTTTATGATCTTCTGTTGAATCTTTATTTTGAAGAGAGAACGACTGAAATTAATTATGATATTTGAGCATTTTTTAAGGTTAGAATATATAATTTCCGCGGTGATGATGTCAATGCAAAACCCGCGTCATAAAAACGCTGATGATTGACGTTAAATAATGACGCTGATTCACGACAAAAATAAATGATTTTATAATTACAACAGAAGCGCTTTACTTCATCTAATCACACACACACATTTATTTATGACCATATAAAAACTGGAGGAAATCCTCTAAAATCCCAGAATTCATCATTTCTGACGTTTCAGACAATAAAACACTGACTAGAGCAAAATTTACACCGACAAATACAATTAAAAACAATTTAATTTCAGTAGTCTGGAAGTCCTCTTCTAATGTTACAACAGGAAGAAAAATACACAGGAAAAACACATTCCCAGCATTCCCCGTGTTTCAGTGACTGACATGAGGAAAAAACACAAGATTTATTCACTTTCCTCCATAAACACGTTTTATGGAAAAATCCACTTAGTTCGCTTCATAAATCATAATAATAATAATAATAATAATAATAATAGCCTAATAAATGCAGTTGCACCTGACATTTGCTGAACCAACACTCTTCTGCAGCAAAGCAAGATTTTTTTTTTAGACCTATAGTGTGTGTGTGTGCAGGTGTGTGTGTGTGTGTGTGTGTGTGTGTGTGTGTGTGTGCGTGTGTTTGTGTGCAGGTGTGTGTGTGTGTGTGTGCGTGTGTTTGTGTGCAGGTGTGTGTGTGTGTGTGCGTGTGCGCAGGTGTGTGTGTGTGTGTGTGTGCGCGTGTGCGCAGGTGTGTGTGTGTGTGTGTGTGCGTGTGTTTGTGTGCAGGTGTGTGTGTGTGTGTGTGTGTGCGCAGGTGTGTGTGTGTGTGTGTGTGCGTGTGCGCAGGTGTGTGTGTGTGTGTGCGTGTGCGCAGGTGTGTGTGTGTGTGTGTGTGTGTGCGTGTGCGCAGGTGTGTGTGTGTGTGTGTGTGTGTGTGTGTGTGTGTGTGTGTGTGTGTGTGTGTGTGTGTGTGCAGGTGTCAAGTCAAGCCAAGTCTCCTTCATGTCTACAGCGCTTTACCAGTACAGAGTCTCACAGCAGCTTCACAGTGATGACAGGAGATTACAGTAACAGTGTTCAGGCTTTACAGCAGATCTAGAATAAAGTTATTGTCCAGATAAAGTTAGTTATGATTGATTCACTTCCGTACAGATCATTAGTTATTAACTCAGGGGCCGCTGACACACACCGCTCTCCCAGAAACAGGTTCGAAGGTGTTTTATCCGCTATCTCTGCAAACCTCAAAAACGCAAACCCGCGAAACGCGGACGGCGCGCACATGCGCATCACGTGTTCAGTCCAAAGGTAAGCGCGTTTGAATATATCTGTGCGCAGGCGTGTAGTCCTTCTTTATAAACCAACCCTCAACAAACTATTTGTCTGGCCTTAAAAATGTATTATACAGAATTTTTTATCGCTCCCGCTTAGCCACGCGAACCGGAATTATCCCGACAGCGCTTTATGGAAACAGAGGTAAAGGGAAGGAGGAGGCCTTCACAGGGAGAGACTGGTGACACTTCAGGACTGCGCTGTCATCGCGTCCAGGCGCAGGTCCCTCATCAGATCTGGAGTGTGTGTGTGTGTGTGTGTGTGTGTGTGTGTGTGTGTGTGTGTGTGTGTGTGTGTCCGTGTGTGCGTGTGTGTGTGTCCGTGTGTGCAGGCGAAGGTCCTTCATCAGATCTGGATCCGGCCTGGATCCGGCGGACTGCGGTAAACCTCGGGATAAACAGAGAGACTAATATACGCCATTCTTCTTATGATGTAACGAGTACATCAGGATTTATGGGAAGTGTTCCCGGTTCCGGCTGACCGGATCTATGCAGCCTAACATTGAATTATAGAAGTCTATAATGTGTTATGTGTATGCTAGGTCAAAGAGATGTGTCTTTAATCTGGCTTTGAACTGACAGAGTGTGTCTGCTTCCCGGACAATGGAAGACTGTTCCAGAGTTTTGGTGCTAAATAGGAGAAGGATCTTCCGCCAGCAGTCGATTTTGATATTCTAGGTATTATCAACTGGCCGGAGTTTTGAGATCGCAATAGACGTGAAGGACTATAATGCGTTAAGAGCTCGCTCAAGCACTGCGGAGCTAAACCATTTAGTGCTTTGTAAGTGATCAGCAATATTTTAAAATGTATACAATGTTTAATAGGGAGCCAGTGCAGTGTTGACAGAACCGGGCTAATATGGTCATACTTCCTGGTTCTGGTAAGAACTCGAGCTGCTGCGTTTTGGACCAGCTGTAGTTTGTTTATTAAGCGTGCAGGGCAACCACCCAGTAGAGCATTACAATAATCTAGCCTTGAGGTCATGAACGCATGGACTAATTGTTCCGCATTTGTCAATGAGAGCATATGGCGTATTTTAGATATATTTTTAAGATGGAAAAATGCGGTTTTACAGATACTAGACACGTGACTTTCAAATGAAAGATTGGTATCAAAGAGCATACCCACCCACACACACACACACACCCAGGTTCCTAACCGACGACGAAGACTTAACAGAGCAGATGTGTGTGTATGCGTTCAGGTGTGTGTGCGTTTGTGTGTGTGTGTGCAGGTGTGTATGAGTGTGTGTTCAGGTGTGTATTCAGGTGTGTGTGCGTGTGTGTGTGCAGGTGTGTATGAGTGTGTGTTCAGGTGTGTGTGTCACTCTCCCACAGGTAAGTTAGTTATAGTGTTGGTCACTTGACACAGGTTGAGTCTCTCCGGTCCTCACACGGGTCTGATCAGGGAATGCGGGTAATAGAGCGCGTGCGTGAAGGCTAGCCCCGCGGCCCGGGCGCTCTCCGCGTGCTCATGGTAGAGGATGGGCACGCGCACGATCCTCTGCGCGTGCCCGAGGCTAGCGGCCTCCAGTTCTGCCGCGATCTGGCGCTTCCACTTGTTCCGGCGGTTCTGGAACCAGATCTTGACCTGCGTCTCCGTCAGGCGCAGTCCGGCGGCCAGGCCCGCGCGCTCGCCGCTGCTCAGGTAGCGCTTGCGGTCGAAGGTGGACTCCAGCTGGAACACCTGCGCGCGGGAGAACACGGTGCGCGTCTTCTTCTTCCGGCACAGGCTCTTCTGGGAGTTTCCCTCAGGCTTCTGCTCATCCGGGTCACTTTCCTCCAGGAGACCTTCATCCTCCTCCTCATCCTCTTCATCTCTGGGAGCCGCGTGTGTGTTCAGCGCCGAGTCGCTCCGCACATCTGACACACACACACACACACACACACACACACACACACACACACACACACACACACACACACACATAAAGTAAAATAAAGCACATTACAGGGACTCAATGTCTAAATGTTTTAATAATAACCAGAATAAACTCTTTAGTAATTTAATTACACATTTTGTCTCAGTAACTGATTACATTTATTTTGTAATTAATTGACGCAACTCCGTTACATGTAACACTCCGCAACACTGCGACTGATCACATGATCTGGATTCATTTATATTCTAAAATACTCGCGATCTACAGTTACTCTTCTATTGATTACATTATTCTCACAATGACAGAAAATTATTCAGAATTCATTGATTATATTTGTTTATAATTTAAATATTCCTTAAAAAGTCCACACACACTCACTCACTCACTCTCTCTCTCTCACACACACACACACACACACACACTCACTCACTCTCTCTCTCTCTCTCTCACACACACACACACACTCACTCTCTCTCTCTCTCTCTCTCTCTCTCACACACACACACACACACACACACACACACACACTCTCTCTCTCTCTCTCTCTCTCTCACACACACACACACACACACACACACACACACCTGTGTTCGGGCAGCACCAGGGCCCGATCCTGAAGCTGAGCTCCGGGACTCTGGAGAAGGAGAGACTGTGAGTTCTGGGTTTGTCCGGTTTGTTCAGCAGGTTCTGGATAGAAAACGGAGAATCTTTGACTTCTTGAGTTTTTTCCTCCATCGGTGAAACTGAGTGTCACTGATGATGAAGATGAAGAAGAAGAAGAAAGTTTCTCCAGTCCGCAGCACTGACACACATGCGGAGAAATGACCCGATTCAAGAGCGGGCTGGAAATAAATGATGGAAATCGAGAGAGAGAGAGAGAGAAAGAGAGACAGAGTGAGTGTGGGGAGAGAGAGAGAGAGAGAGAGAGAGTGTGTGTGAGTGTGGGGAGAGAGAGAGAGAGAGAGAGAGAGTGTGTTTGAGTGTGGGGAGAGTGAGAGAGAGAGAGAGAGAGAGAGAGAAGTGCGCGCGCGCGTGTGTGTGTGTGGATCATCTGGATTTCTTCCTAACAAAATTTAAAGCTAAAGCTCAATCTATATTTGTATTATTAGTACTGGAGATGGATGTCAAGTAAAAATATTAAATAATAATAATAATAATATTAAAATATCGATGAAGTTGATGAAATAAGCCGAGAACAGTGTTTTTGTGAGAGCAGAACTCTTCTAATTTCAGGTTTTTAAGTCGATGTTTGAAACCAGAAAAACAAGTTTTCTTGACTGATTCTGGGGAAACTATAGACCCAGAAGCACTATTTTATGAATATAAGACTTATTGCTGTTATTTATAATATTTTATCGCACAAATTGATGTATTGGCTGTTTTCATGGGCACGTGCCTGTTTGAGCGCGTGCACGTCAGAGAGCGATGTGAACGAGCAGCGCCACCCAGCGGCCAGACGGCGCATGCGCAGAAACACTGAGGGATCGAGACCAGTCCTGCACTGCCCCCTGCTGTCCAACACAACACATCAGACCAAACACAGGTGTGTGTTCATGTTTATTCATCTCAGGATCAGTGACACACACACAGACACGACCAATGAACAGCTGTTAATCATCAATAAGGCACCAGCTCGATCAATAACTGTAACAGGCGTACGAGACAGTTTTATCTTAAAGTGATTCATCTCAGAAACTCATATGGAGAAAAATAAATAACTAAAGAAACAAGAAATGATATGTTTTGAAGGATTCAGGTCAGTACAGACACACACAACATAAACTTTGTCTGATTATACATCTGACCAGAAGAGTGTGGATTCATCAACTAAACACCATCAGAATGTTTTAGTACATAAAGATTTTAACTACAGCTTATATGTTATGAATATCCAGATGTTCTGTTTCATCCGTCAAACTCCTTGTCGATGATCTTGGCCATCGTGCTCAGCTGGATGTTGGTGGTTCCCTCATAAATGCTCCCTGCAGGGAAACGGTTCATTATCAGCGTGAAGGAACTCGTTCTGAAGGATCGTCGTCTGGTTCACTCACCTATCTTACAGTCCCTGTAGTATTTCTCGATGGGATAGTCTTTGGTGAATCCCACTCCTCCCATCCACTCGATGCATTTTGAGGTGGTCAGAGCCGCAACCTGCAAACACACACACACACACACACACACACACACACACACACACACACACACACACAGATGTCAGAGTGACACAGACTCAAACACAGACACAGACTCAGACACAGACAGACACAGACTCAGACACAGACTCAGACACAGACTCAGACTCAGACACAGACACAGACGCAGACGCAGACACAGACTCAGACGCAGACACAGACTCAGACACAGACTCAGACGCAGACACAGACTCAGACGCAGACGCAGACACAGACACAGACTCAGACTCAGACACAGACGCAGACTCAGACGCAGACACAGACTCAGACACAGACTCAGACTCAGACACAGACTCAGACTCAGACACAGACACAGACTCAGACGCAGACACAGACACAGACGCAGACTCAGACTCAGACACAGACACAGACAGACACAGACTCAGACTCAGACACAGACACAGACTCAGACGCAGACACAGACTCAGACTCAGACGCAGACACAGACTCAGACACAGACTCAGACGCAGACACAGACTCAGACACAGACGCAGACACAGACACAGACTCAGACTCAGACACAGACGCAGACTCAGACGCAGACACAGACTCAGACTCAGACACAGACGCAGACTCAGACGCAGACACAGACTCAGACACAGACTCAGACTCAGACACAGACACAGACTCAGACACAGACACAGACTCAGACACAGACAGACACAGACTCAGACACAGACTCAGACACAGACAG
>NC_137140.1:36852610-36860110 GCF_949319135.1 Squalius cephalus
GATGTCTCACACACACTCGCAGCGTTCCTGATCTCTCACACACACTCACAGCGTTCCTGATGTCTCACACACACTCGCAGCGTTCCTGATCTCTCACACACACTCACAGCGTTCCTGATCTCTCACACACACTCACAGCGTTCCTGATGTCTCACACACACTCACAGCGTTCCTGATCTCTCAGACACACTCGCAGCGTTCCTGATCTCTCACACACACTCACAGCGTTCCTGATCTCTCACACACACTCACAGCGTTCCTGATGTCTCACACACACTCACAGCGTTCCTGATCTCTCAGACACACTCGCAGCGTTCCTGATCTCTCACACACACTCACAGCGTTCCTGATGTCTCACACACACTCACAGCGTTCCTGATGTCTCACACACACTCACAGCGTTCCTGATGTCTCACACACACTCGCAGCGTTCCTGATGTCTCACACACACTCGCAGCGTTCCTGATCTCTCACACACACTCGCAGCGTTCCTGATCTCTAACACACACTCGCAGCGTTCCTGATGTCTCACACACACTCGCAGCGTTCCTGATCTCTCACACACACTCACAGCGTTCCTGATGTCTCACACACACTCGCAGCGTTCCTGATCTCTCACACACACTCACAGCGTTCCTGATCTCTCACACACACTCACAGCGTTCCTGATGTCTCACACACACTCACAGCGTTCCTGATCTCTCAGACACACTCGCAGCGTTCCTGATCTCTCACACACACTCACAGCGTTCCTGATGTCTCACACACACTCACAGCGTTCCTGATGTCTCACACACACTCACAGCGTTCCTGATGTCTCACACACACTCGCAGCGTTCCTGATGTCTCACACACACTCGCAGCGTTCCTGATCTCTCACACACACTCGCAGCGTTCCTGATCTCTCACACACACTCACAGCGTTCCTGATCTCTCACACACACTCACAGCGTTCCTGATCTCTCACACACACTCGCAGCGTTCCTGATCTCTCACACACACTCGCAGCGTTCCTGATGTCTCAGACACACTCGCAGCGTTCCTGATCTCTCACACACACTCACAGCGTTCCTGATGTCTCACACACACTCACAGCGTTCCTGATGTCTCACACACACTCACAGCGTTTCTGATCTCTCACACACACTCGCAGCGTTCTGATGTCTCACACACACTCGCAGCGTTCCTGATGTCTCAGACACACTCGCAGCGTTCCTGATCTCTCAGACACACTCACAGCGTTCCTGATGTCTCACACACACTCGCAGCGTTCCTGATCTCTAACACACACTCGCAGCGTTCCTGATCTCTCACACACACTCGCAGCGTTCCTGATGTCTCAGACACACTCGCAGCGTTCCTGATCTCTCACACACACTCACAGCGTTCCTGATGTCTCACACACACTCACAGCGTTCCTGATGTCTCACACACACTCACAGCGTTCCTGATGTCTCACACACACTCACAGCGTTTCTGATCTCTCACACACACTCGCAGCGTTCCTGATGTCTCACACACACTCACAGCGTTCCTGATGTCTCACACACACTCACAGCGTTCCTGATGTCTCAGACACACTCACAGCGTTCCTGATGTCTCACACACACTCACAGCGTTCCTGATGTCTCACACACACTCGCAGCGTTCCTGATGTCTCACACACACTCGCAGCGTTCCTGATCTCTCACACACACTCGCAGCGTTCCTGATCTCTCACACACACTCGCAGCGTTCCTGATCTCTCACACACACTCGCAGCGTTCCTGATGTCTCACACACACTCGCAGCGTTCCTGATGTCTCAGACACACTCACAGCGTTCCTGATGTCTCACACACACTCACAGCGTTCCTGATGTCTCACACACACTCACAGCGTTCCTGATGTCTCACACACACTCACAGCGTTCCTGATCTCTAACACACACTCGCAGCGTTCCTGATCTCTCACACACACTCGCAGCGTTCCTGATGTCTCAGACACACTCACAGCGTTCCTGATCTCTCACACACACTCACAGCGTTCCTGATGTCTCACACACACTCACAGCGTTCCTGATGTCTCACACACACTCACAGCGTTCCTGATGTCTCACACACACTCACAGCGTTCCTGATGTCTCACACACACTCACAGCGTTCCTGATGTCTCACACACACTCACAGCGTTCCTGATGTCTCACACACACTCACAGCGTTCCTGATGTCTCACACACACTCACAGCGTTCCTGATGTCTCACACACACTCGCAGCGTTCCTGATGTCTCAGACACACTCACAGCGTTCCTGATCTCTCACACACACTCACAGCGTTCCTGATGTCTCACACACACTCACAGCGTTCCTGATCTCTCACACACACTCGCAGCGTTCCTGATGTCTCAGACACACTCACAGCGTTCCTGATCTCTCACACACACTCACAGCGTTCCTGATCTCTCACACACACTCACAGCGTTCCTGATGTCTCACACACACTCACAGCGTTCCTGATCTCTCACACACACTCACAGCGTTCCTGATGTCTCACACACACTCACAGCGTTCCTGATCTCTCACACACACTCACAGCGTTCCTGATGTCTCACACACACTCACAGCGTTCCTGATGTCTCACACACACTCACAGCGTTCCTGATGTCTCACACACACTCACAGCGTTCCTGATCTCTCACACACACTCGCAGCGTTCCTGATGTCTCAGACACACTCACAGCGTTCCTGATCTCTCACACACACTCACAGCGTTCCTGATGTCTCACACACACTCGCAGCGTTCCTGATGTCTCACACACACTCACAGCGTTCCTGATCTCTCACACACACTCGCAGCGTTCCTGATGTCTCACACACACTCACAGCGTTCCTGATCTCTCACACACACTCGCAGCGTTCCTGATGTCTCACACACACTCACAGCGTTCCTGATGTCTCACACACACTCACAGCGTTCCTGATGTCTCAGACACACTCACAGCGTTCCTGATGTCTCACACACACTCACAGCGTTCCTGATGTCTCACACACACTCACAGCGTTCCTGATCTCTAACACACACTCGCAGCGTTCCTGATCTCTCACACACACTCGCAGCGTTCCTGATGTCTCACACACACTCGCAGCGTTCCTGATGTCTCACACACACTCACAGCGTTCCTGATGTCTCACACACACTCGCAGCGTTCCTGATGTCTCACACACACTCACAGCGTTCCTGATCTCTAACACACACTCACAGCGTTCCTGATGTCTCACACACACTCGCAGCGTTCCTGATGTCTCACACACACTCGCAGCGTTCCTGATCTCTCACACACACTCACAGCGTTCCTGATGTCTCACACACACTCACAGCGTTCCTGATGTCTCACACACACTCGCAGCGTTCCTGATGTCTCACACACACTCGCAGCGTTCCTGATGTCTCACACACACTCGCAGCGTTCCTGATCTCTAACACACACTCGCAGCGTTCCTGATCTCTCACACACACTCGCAGCGTTCCTGATGTCTCACACACACTCGCAGCGTTCCTGATCTCTCACACACACTCACAGCGTTCCTGATCTCTCACACACACTCACAGCGTTCCTGATGTCTCAGACACACTCACAGCGTTCCTGATCTCTCACACACACTCACAGCGTTCCTGATGTCTCACACACACTCACAGCGTTCCTGATCTCTCACACACACTCGCAGCGTTCCTGATGTCTCAGACACACTCGCAGCGTTCCTGATGTCTCACACACACTCGCAGCGTTCCTGATCTCTCACACACACTCGCAGCGTTCCTGATGTCTCACACACACTCGCAGCGTTCCTGATGTCTCACACACACTCACAGCGTTCCTGATGTCTCAGACACACTCGCAGCGTTCCTGATGTCTCACACACACTCACAGCGTTCCTGATGTCTCACACACACTCACAGCGTTCCTGATGTCTCACACACACTCGCAGCGTTCCTGATGTCTCACACACACTCACAGCGTTCCTGATGTCTCAGACACACTCGCAGCGTTCCTGATGTCTCACACACACTCACAGCGTTCCTGATGTCTCACACACACTCACAGCGTTCCTGATGTCTCACACACACTCGCAGCGTTCCTGATGTCTCACACACACTCGCAGCGTTCCTGATGTCTCACACACACTCGCAGCGTTCCTGATGTCTCACACACACTCACAGCGTTCCTGATGTCTCACACACACTCACAGCGTTCCTGATGTCTCAGACACACTCACAGCGTTCCTGATCTCTCACACACACTCGCAGCGTTCCTGATCTCTCACACACACTCACAGCGTTCCTGATGTCTCACACACACTCGCAGCGTTCCTGATGTCTCAGACACACTCACAGCGTTCCTGATGTCTCACACACACTCGCAGCGTTCCTGATGTCTCACACACACTCACAGCGTTCCTGATGTCTCAGACACACTCACAGCGTTCCTGATCTCTCACACACACTCACAGCGTTCCTGATGTCTCACACACACTCACAGCGTTCCTGATGTCTCACACACACTCACAGCGTTCCTGATGTCTCACACACACTCGCAGCGTTCCTGATGTCTCAGACACACTCACAGCGTTCCTGATCTCTCACACACACTCGCAGCGTTCCTGATGTCTCAGACACACTCACAGCGTTCCTGATGTCTCACACACACTCACAGCGTTCCTGATGTCTCACACACACTCACAGCGTTCCTGATCTCTCACACACACTCGCAGCGTTCCTGATCTCTCACACACACTCACAGCGTTCCTGATGTCTCACACACACTCGCAGCGTTCCTGATGTCTCACACACACTCGCAGCGTTCCTGATCTCTCACACACACTCGCAGCGTTCCTGATGTCTCACACACACTCGCAGCGTTCCTGATCTCTCACACACACTCGCAGCGTTCCTGATGTCTCACACACACTCGCAGCGTTCCTGATGTCTCACACACACTCGCAGCGTTCCTGATGTCTCAGACACACTCACAGCGTTCCTGATGTCTCACACACACTCACAGCGTTCCTGATGTCTCACACACACTCACAGCGTTCCTGATGTCTCACACACACTCACAGCGTTCCTGATCTCTAACACACACTCGCAGCGTTCCTGATCTCTCACACACACTCGCAGCGTTCCTGATGTCTCAGACACACTCCCAGCGTTCCTGATCTCTCACACACACTCACAGCGTTCCTGATGTCTCACACACACTCACAGCGTTCCTGATCTCTCACACACACTCGCAGCGTTCCTGATGTCTCAGACACACTCGCAGCGTTCCTGATGTCTCACACACACTCGCAGCGTTCCTGATCTCTCACACACACTCGCAGCGTTCCTGATGTCTCACACACACTCACAGCGTTCCTGATGTCTCACACACACTCACAGCGTTCCTGATGTCTCACACACACTCACAGCGTTCCTGATCTCTCACACACACTCGCAGCGTTCCTGATGTCTCACACACACTCGCAGCGTTCCTGATCTCTCACACACACTCGCAGCGTTCCTGATCTCTCACACACACTCACAGCGTTCCTGATCTCTCACACACACTCACAGCGTTCCTGATCTCTCACACACACTCGCAGCGTTCCTGATGTCTCAGACACACTCGCAGCGTTCCTGATCTCTCACACACACTCACAGCGTTCCTGATGTCTCACACACACTCACAGCGTTCCTGATCTCTCACACACACTCGCAGCGTTCCTGATGTCTCACACACACTCGCAGCGTTCCTGATGTCTCACACACACTCACAGCGTTCCTGATCTCTCACACACACTCGCAGCGTTCCTGATGTCTCACACACACTCACAGCGTTTCTGATGTCTCACACACACTCACAGCGTTCCTGATGTCTCACACACACTCGCAGCGTTCCTGATGTCTCACACACACTCGCAGCGTTCCTGATGTCTCACACACACTCACAGCGTTCCTGATCTCTCACACACACTCGCAGCGTTCCTGATGTCTCACACACACTCGCAGCGTTCCTGATGTCTCAGACACACTCACAGCGTTCCTGATGTCTCACACACACTCGCAGCGTTCCTGATGTCTCAGACACACTCACAGCGTTCCTGATGTCTCACACACACTCGCAGCGTTCCTGATGTCTCACACACACTCGCAGCGTTCCTGATGTCTCACACACACTCACAGCGTTCCTGATCTCTCACACACACTCGCAGCGTTCCTGATGTCTCACACACACTCGCAGCGTTCCTGATGTCTCACACACACTCACAGCGTTCCTGATCTCTCACACACACTCGCAGCGTTCCTGATCTCTCACACACACTCACAGCGTTCCTGATGTCTCAGACACACTCACAGCGTTCCTGATCTCTCACACACACTCACAGCGTTCCTGATCTCTCACACACACTCACAGCGTTCCTGATGTCTCACACACACTCACAGCGTTCCTGATGTCTCACACACACTCACAGCGTTCCTGATGTCTCACACACACTCACAGCGTTCCTGATGTCTCACACACACTCACAGCGTTCCTGATGTCTCACACACACTCACAGCGTTCCTGATGTCTCAGACACACTCACAGCGTTCCTGATCTCTCACACACACTCACAGCGTTCCTGATGTCTCACACACACTCACAGCGTTCCTGATGTCTCAGACACACTCACAGCGTTCCTGATCTCTCACACACACTCACAGCGTTCCTGATCTCTCACACACACTCGCAGCGTTCCTGATGTCTCACACACACTCGCAGCGTTCCTGATGTCTCACACACACTCACAGCGTTCCTGATGTCTCACACACACTCACAGCGTTCCTGATGTCTCACACACACTCACAGCGTTCCTGATGTCTCACACACACTCACAGCGTTCCTGATCTCTCACACACACTCACAGCGTTCCTGATGTCTCACACACACTCACAGCGTTCCTGATGTCTCACACACACTCACAGCGTTCCTGATGTCTCACACACACTCACAGCGTTCCTGATCTTTCACACACACTCGCAGCGTTCCTGATGTCTCAGACACACTCGCAGCGTTCCTGATGTCTCACACACACTCGCAGCGTTCCTGATCTCTCACACACACTCACAGCGTTCCTGATGTCTCACACACACTCGCAGCGTTCCTGATGTCTCACACACACTCACAGCGTTCCTGATGTCTCACACACACTCACAGCGTTCCTGATCTCTCACACACACTCACAGCGTTCCTGATGTCTCACACACACTCACAGCGTTCCTGATGTCTCACACACACTCACAGCGTTCCTGATGTCTCACACACACTCACAGCGTTCCTGATGTCTCACACACACTCACAGCGTTCCTGATCTCTCACACACACTCACAGCGTTCCTGATGTCTCACACACACTCACAGCGTTCCTGATGTCTCACACACACTCACAGCGTTCCTGATGTCTCACACACACTCACAGCGTTCCTGATCTTTCACACACACTCG
>NC_137140.1:36870110-36885110 GCF_949319135.1 Squalius cephalus
CTCAGTGTCAGGTGTGTTGTGTGCCGAAGCTTTAATATCGAGCGTGTTGTTTTAGTGTATTCTGTTGTCTGTAGTTTGTTCTGACCTGTCGCAGCATTCTGAATCCGGGCGCCATTGTGGCTCTGCGTCACTGTCTAAAGTGTCCGGGGGAAACAAGCAGCGGCACTCACGGAAAACGGCATAAACACCTTTATTTTACAATTATAACAAACACACTAACAATGCCATTTTACTAGTAATAATCTATAATACCATCCGTCAATTAGTAAAATAATCCTAGCGCTACTTATCCTCTGAAATTTATTTATCACAAACTGGAACCAAATGGAGATTCGTCAAAAGGATAATCGGATATATTTATTAAATAATAATGCATTATGATTTATGCATTGTATATGAGCTCACTGAATGTATTGACTCAGGTCAACTACATAATTCATATTTATTTATACCCATCATTGTTCTGAAAAAGTTTTTTTTAAAGACAATTAATCATCAATTTAAATATATGCAAATATTTCAGACAGTCAAACGATGAGATGAGTGAAAAATTCGAACACTGACCTCTCTAACCCTAACTGACCTTTAACACTATGAGCATCAGTGACCTCTGACCCAATAATACAGATTCACTGTCCGTCGGTCATACTGAATTTGAGTGTTTGTGACTGATGCATTGAAAACATTTACAGTATTTAGAAACCCAGTTGACAGAGGTCATAAATGATGGATTTCAGACGTCAGGGATGTTCCTCATGGTGTTCCTCATGGTGTTCCTCATGGTGTTCCTCATGGTGTTCCTCATGGTGTTCCTCATGGTGTTCCTCATGGTGTTCCTCATGGTGTTCCTCATGGTGTTCCTCTGGTGTTCCTCATGGTGTTCCTCATGGTGTTCGGAGTCAGTGATGTTCCTCATGTGTTCCTCTGGTGTTCCTCATGGTGTTCCTCATGGTGTTCCTCATGGTGTTCCTCATGGTGTTCGGAGTCAGTGATGTTCCTCATGGTGTTCCTCTGGTGTTCCTCATGGTGTTCGGAGTCAGTGATGTTCCTCATGTGTTCCTCATGGTGTTCCTCATGGTGTCCGGAGTCAGTGATGTTCCTCATGGTGTTCCTCATGTGTTCCTCATGGTGTTCCTCATGTGTTCCTCTGGTGTTCCTCATGTGTTCCTCATGGTGTTCCTCATGTGTTCCTCATGGTGTTCCTCATGTGTTCCTCTGGTGTTCCTCATGGTGTTCGGAGTCAGTGATGTTCCTCATGGTGTTCCTCATGGTGTTCCTCATGGTGTTCCTCATGGTGTTCCTCATGGTGTTCGGAGTCAGTGATGTTCCTCATGTGTTCCTCATGGTGTTCCTCATGGTGTTCGGAGTCAGTGATGTTCCTCATGTGTTCCTCTGGTGTTCCTCATGGTGTTCCTCATGGTGTTCCTCATGGTGTTCGGAGTCAGTGATTTTCCTCATGTGTTCCTCTGGTGTTCCTCATGGTGTTCCTCATGGTGTTCGGAGTCAGTGATGTTCCTCATGTGTTCCTCTGGTGTTCCTCATGGTGTTCGGAGTCAGTGGTGTTCCTCATGGTGTTCCTCATGTGTTCCTCTGGTGTTCCTCATGGTGTTCCTCATGGTGTTCGGAGTCAGTGGTGTTCCTCATGGTGTTCGGAGTCAGTGATGTTCCTCATGTGTTCCTCTGGTGTTCCTCATGGTGTTCGGAGTCAGTGGTGTTCCTCATGTGTTCCTCATGGTGTTCGGAGTCAGTGGTGTTCCTCATGTGTTCCTCTGGTGTTCCTCATGGTGTTCGGAGTCAGTGATGTTCCTCATGGTGTTCCTCATGGTGTTCGGAGTCAGTGATGTTCCTCATGTGTTCCTCTCGTGTTCTTCATGTGTTCTGACAGCGTCTGGCGTGTGCGGCGCTCAAACGCCAGCAGTTTCTCCTCAGGGAAAGGAGTAAGGTCCTTCTTCAGATCCTGCAGGAACCGAGTCTTCAGCTCGTTCAGCTCTTTGGCGAGAGCCTTCAGCACATCTGGAGACGCCTGCGCTTCTGTGAGACACAGCAGAAGCGAAACACATCACACACACTCTGAAGAAACACACATCTCAAACACTCTGAACAGGCTCATATTAGCCGAGGTTAGCATGACTGTCCTGTACCGCGAGCCGAGGCCACGGCGTGAGACACCAGGCGTCTGCAGGTCTGGTCGGCCCGATGGAGAGCGCTGGATGCACAGATCCGTCGGTCCGCCTCCTGAAACACAGAGCATCGCATCAGAGGAGGGTCTGATCACTACAGACTACAATCATCATCATCTGTCTGTGTTCATCCACTGTAATTGTGTCTTAATGCGGCAAGAGTTTTAACGAAACCGACCCAAACCACAGCAGTGGAACAGGTGAGTTCTGTGCGCGTGTGTAACTGAACGTTCAGACCTTCTGCGGAGACTCATCCTGGACGGGCTGCAACGGGTTCTCCAGCGCCGACGCCAGCAAGTCCATCAGCTTCTGCCTTCAGGAGACGGAAAGAGGAAACGGGAAGAAGAATCATCATCTGAGACAATCAAACACACAAATATTACATCAGACGATCTGTGGATTTAAAGTCACCATGGAATCAAAACGGATGATTCTCGTTTATTCTAAATGATTTATGGGTGCACATCATCATTGTTTTAATAATCTTAAATCAGAATAACTTTTCTAGCAGAATCTCTTCTCTGATGACGCCCTACAGTGCATCCGGAAAGTATTGAAATGAATGAATGAATGAATAAGGCATTTATATAGCGCTATCATATGTTGTACTGTACACCCAAAGCGCTTTACAATCATATCAGGGAATCTCTCCTCAACCAGCATCCACTGGGATGATGCGACGGCAGCCACAGTACAACAGCACCAGTGCGCTCAGCACAGTGGCCTCCATCATCCGTAAATGGAAGAAGTGTGGAACCACCAGGACTCTTCCTAGAGCTGAGCGATCGGGGGAGAAGGGCCTCAGTCAGGGAGGAGACCCAGAACCCGATGGTCACTCTGAAAGAGCTCCAGCGTTTCTCTGTGGAGAGAGGAGAACCTTCCAGAAGAACATCCATCTCTGCAGCACTGCACCAATCAGACCTGAGAACCTTCCAGAAGAACAACCATCTCTGCAGCACTGCACCAATCAGACCTGAGAACCTTCCAGAAGAACAACCATCTCTGCAGCTCTCTACCAATCAGACGGAAGCCACTCCTCAGTAAAAGGCACATGACAGCTCGCCTGGAGTTTGCCAAAAGGCATCTGAAGGACTCTCAGATCATGAGAAACAACATTCTCTGGTCTGATGAAACAAAGATTTAACTTGCCATTCAAAAGGCCTGAATGGCAAGCGTCATGTCTGGAGGAACTGGGAGACTTGTCAGGATCGAGGGAAAGATGAGGAACTGGGAGACTCGTCAGGGTCGAGGGAAAGATGGGGAACTGGGAGACTCGTCAGGATCGAGGGAAAGATGAGGAACTGGGAGAGTCGTCAGGATCGAGGGAAAGATGAGGAACTGGGAGACTAGTCAGGATCGAGGGAAAAATGAGGAACTGGGAGACTCGCCAGGATGGAGGGAAAGATGAAGAACTGGGAGACTCGTCAGGATGGAGGGAAAGATGAGGAACTGAGAGACTCGTCAGGATCGAGGGAAAGATGAGGAACTGGGAGACTCGTCGGGATCGAGGGAAAGATGAGGAACTGGGAGACTCGTCAGGATGGAGGGCAAGATGAAGAACTGGGAGACTCGTCAGGATCGAGGGAAAGATGAGGAACTGGGAGACTCGTCAGGATGGAGGGAAAGATGAAGAACTGGGAGACTCGTCAGGATCGAGGGAAAGATGAGGAACTGGGAGACTCGTCAGGATCGAGGGAAAGATGAGGAACTGGGAGACTCGTCAGGATCGAGGGAAAGATGAGGAACTGGGAGAGTCGTCAGGATCGAGGGAAAGATGAGGAACTGGGAGACTCGTCAGGATCGAGGGAAAGATGAGGAACTGAGAGACTCGCCAGGATGGAGGGAAAGATGAAGAACTGGGAGACTCGTCAGGATGGAGGGAAAGATGAGGAACTGGGAGAGTCGTCAGGATTGAGGGAAAGATGAGGAACTGGCAGACTCGTCAGGATATAGGGAAAGATGAGGAACTGAGAGACTCGTCAGGATCGAGGGAAAGATGAAGAACTGGGAGACTCGTCAGGATGGAGGGAAAGATGAGGAACTGGGAGAGTCGTCAGGATTGAGGGAAAGATGAGGAACTGGGAGACTCGTCAGGATCGAGGGAAAGATGAGGAACTGGGAGAGTCGTCAGGATTGAGGGAAAGATGAGGAACTGGGAGAGTCGTCAGGATCGAGGGAAAAATGAGGAACTGGGAGACTCGCCAGGATGGAGGGAAAGATGAAGAACTGGGAGACTCGTCAGGATCGAGGGAAAGATGAGGAACTGGGAGAGTCGTCAGGATTGAGGGAAAGATGAAGAACTGGGAGAATCGTCAGGATCGAGAGAAAGATGAGGAACTGAGAGACTCGTCAGGATCGAGGGAAAGATGAAGAACTGGGAGAGTTGTCAGGATCGAGGGAAAGATGAGGAACTGGGAGACTAGTCAGGATCGAGGGAAAGATGAGGAACTGGGAGACTCGTCAGGATGGAGGGAAAGATGAAGAACTGGGAGACTCGTCAGGATCGAGGGAAAGATGAGGAACTGGGAGACTCGTCAGGATCGAGGGAAAGATGAGGAACTGAGAGACTCGTCAGGATCGAGGGAAAGATGAGGAACTGGGAGACTCGTCAGGATGGAGGGAAAGATGAAGAACTGGGAGACTCGTCAGGATCGAGGGAAAGATGAGGAACTGGGAGACTCGTCAGGATCGAGGGAAAGATGAGGAACTGGGAGACTCGTCAGGATCGAGGGAAAGATGAGGAACTGGGAGAGTCGTCAGGATCGAGGGAAAGATGAGGAACTGGGAGACTCGTCAGGATCGAGGGAAAGATGAGGAACTGAGAGACTCGTCAGGATCGAGGGAAAGATGAGGAACTGAGAGACTCGCCAGGATGGAGGGAAAGATGAAGAACTGGGAGACTCGTCAGGATGGAGGGAAAGATGAGGAACTGGGAGAGTCGTCAGGATTGAGGGAAAGATGAGGAACTGGCAGACTCGTCAGGATATAGGGAAAGATGAGGAACTGAGAGACTCGTCAGGATCGAGGGAAAGATGAAGAACTGGGAGACTCGTCAGGATGGAGGGAAAGATGAGGAACTGGGAGAGTCGTCAGGATTGAGGGAAAGATGAGGAACTGGGAGACTCGTCAGGATCGAGGGAAAGATGAGGAACTGGGAGAGTCGTCAGGATTAAGGGAAAGATGAGGAACTGGGAGAGTCGTCAGGATCGAGGGAAAAATGAGGAACTGGGAGACTCGCCAGGATGGAGGGAAAGATGAAGAACTGGGAGACTCGTCAGGATCGAGGGAAAGATGAGGAACTGGGAGAGTCGTCAGGATTGAGGGAAAGATGAAGAACTGGGAGAATCGTCAGGATCGAGAGAAAGATGAGGAACTGAGAGACTCGTCAGGATCGAGGGAAAGATGAAGAACTGGGAGAGTTGTCAGGATCGAGGGAAAGATGAGGAACTGAGAGACTCGTCAGGATCGAGGGAAAGATGAGGAACTGGGAGACTCGTCAGGATCGAGGGAAAGATGAGGAACTGGGAGACTCGTCAGGGTCGAGGGAAAGATGAAGAACTGGGAGACTCGTCAGGATGGAGGGAAAGATGAAGAACTGGGAGACTCATCAGGATCGAGGGAAAGATGAAGAACTGGGAGAGTCGTCAGGATCGAGGGAAAGATGAGGAACTGGGAGACTCGTCAGGATCGAGGGAAAGATGAGGAACTGGGAGACTCGTCAGGATCAAGGGAAAGAAATAATGAAAATAAAGAATTTAAACCATTTTGGAATAAGGCTGTAACATAACAAAATGTGGAAAAAAGTGAAGCACTGTGAATTCTTTCCGGATGCATTTGTTCTTGTTACAGAAGCGTTTCACTCAAATATACAACTTTATCGAAAGGAAAAGACCAGCGTAACCTCCCTTTCATGCAGAGTTTAAACACGATGTGTTTGTGTTTGACCCACAGGCCTCGGTCTGCGATGCTCTCGGAGCTGTGTGTGTGTGTGTGTGTGTGTGTGGTTGGTTGTGTGTTTGACCTACAGGTCTCGGTCTGCGAGGCTCTCGGAGGCGTGTGTGTGTGTGGTTGTGTGTTTGACCTACAGGTCTCGGTCCGCGAGGCTCTCAGAGCCGTGTGTGTGTGTGTGTGTGTGTGTGTGTGTGTTTGTGTGTGTTTGACCTACAGGTCCTGGTCTGCGATGCTCTCAGACCCGTCCAGCTTGAGGCTCTGCTGTTCCCAGCGGTTCCGGCTCTCGTTCGGAGGCTCCATGCGCTCACACACCTGGACCAGCACCTCCTCAGGGACTCTCTGAGATCTCTGCCGGTTCCTCTGGACACACACCTGCAGCGGACAGTGCAGGAACACCTGGCAGAAGCCCACACCGTCTGTCCAACACACACATACAGACACACACAGGACATCAGCACACACTCTCCAGCAGCCCGCCTCAGAAACACAGAAACACAGGAGCTGCACCTACACTTCCTCGCCAGCTGGTGGATTTGGAACCTCATGCTCTGGTAGTAGAAGTTGTCGTCCAGCAGCAGGACGAGCGGCTGCGAGAGTGTGTGTGTGTGTGTGTGTGTGTGAGAGACGCTCTGCTGCGAGTGTGTGTGTGTGTGAGAGACTCTCTGCTGCTGCAGCATCTGCTGGAAGCGCATCCAGATGCCATCAGCACTCTCTGAGAGTGTGTGAGTCTGAGTCTGATCGGAGAGTCTGTGAGTCTGAGCGGAGAGTGTGTGAGTCTGAGTCTGATCGCAGAGTGTGTGAGTCTGAGCGGAGGAGAGTGTGTGAGTCTGAGTCTGATCGCAGAGTGTGTGAGTCTGAGCGGAGGAGAGTGTGTGAGTCTGAGTCTGATCGCAGAGTGTGTGAGTCTGAGCGGAGGAGAGTGTGTGAGTCTGAGTCTGATCGCAGAGTGTGTGAGTCTGACCGGAGGAGAGTGTGTGAGTCTGAGTCTGATCGCAGAGTGTGTGAGTCTGAGCGGAGGAGAGTGTGTGAGTCTGAGCAGAGGAGAGTGTGTGAGTCTGAGCGGAGGAGAGTGTTTGAGTCTGATCGGATAGTGTGTGAGTCTGCTGCAGGAATTTCTCCAAACACATCAGAACCGTCTTCCTGTGCTGCTTCCATTCAGTCTAAAAAACAAAACAATACAACAGACACATGAGCCAGAAAAAGAGAACAGAAAACACTGTTAAAACACTCACACACACTCACTCATTCACACTGATGATTGCTGCATAAACTAGGTCAGCCGGAACCAGGAACACTTCCTATAACACCTGATGTACTTGTTACATCATAAGAAGAATGGTGTAGTCAACCATATCCGGGCCGTATCCAGATCAGATGGAGGACCTGCGCCTAGACACGACCACAACACATGATGTAGTCAGCCGGATCCGGGCCGTATCCAGATCAGATGGAGGACCTGCGCCTAGACACGACCACAACACATGATGTATTCAGTCGGATCTGGGCCGTATCCAGATCAGATGGAGGACCTGCGCCTAGACACGACCACAACACATGATGTAGTCAGCCGGATCCGGGCCGTATCCAGATCAGATGGAGGACCTGCGCCTAGACACGACCACAACACATGATGTATTCAGTCGGATCTGGGCCGTATCCAGATCAGATGGAGGACCTGCGCCTAGACACGACCACAACACATGATGTAGTCAGCCGGATCCGGGCCGTATCCAGATCAGATGAAGGACCTGCGCCTAGACACGACCACAACACATGATGTATTCAGTCGGATCTGGGCCGTATCCAGATCAGATGGAGGACCTGCGCCTAGACACGACCACAACACATGATGTATTCAGTCGGATCTGGGCCGTATCCAGATCAGATGGAGGACCTGCGCCTAGACACGACCACAACACATGATGTAGTCAGCCGGATCCGGGCCGTATCCAGATCAGATGGAGGACCTGCGCCTAGACACGACCACAACGCATGATGAAGTCAGCCGGATCCGGGCCGTACCCAGATCAGATGGAGGACCTGCGCCTAGACACGACCACAACGCATGATGTAGTCAGCCGGATCCGGGCCGTATTCAGTCAGATGGAGGACCTGCGCCTAGACACGACCACAACGCATGATGTAGTCAGCCGGATCCGGGCCGTATCCAGATCAGATGGAGGACCTGCGCCTAGACACGACCACAACGCATGATGAAGTCAGCCGGATCCGGGCCGTACCCAGATCAGATGGAGGACCTGCGCCTAGACACGACCACAACGCATGATGTAGTCAGCCGGATCCGGGCCGTATCCAGATCAGATGGAGGACCTGCGCCTAGACACGACCACAACGCATGATGTAGTCAGCCGGATCCGGGCCGTATCCAGATCAGATGGAGGACCTGCGCCTAGACACGACCACAACGCATGATGTAGTCAGCCGGATCCGGGCCGTATCCAGATTAGATGGAGGACCTGCGCCTAGACACGACCACAACGCATGATGTAGTCAGCCGGATCCGGGCCGTATCCAGATCAGATGGAGGACCTGCACCTAGACACGACCACAACGCATGATGTAGTCAGCCGGAACCGGGCTGTATCCAGTCAGATGGAGGACCTGCTTGATGTACCAGCAGCTCTCATACAAACATAATGCTTGTGGACTTACGCATTTTCTGAATAATTAGTAAGCTGCTCTTATACACAAATAAACAATAAAGAGTCTAATCCAATCTCCAATCTCATTTCTCTGTCTTACCCCTTCCCCTTCCCCTACCCCTTTGTCTGCGTCTTCCCCTTGCCCCTCGATACCGAGTGAAGGGGGGGTAGGGGGAAGAACGTTTCTCTAAGAAATGGGACACCACTCGATTACCGTTTGCGTCATCTTCCCTTTCCGCCAGCTGGCTGCTATGTCAACAGAGACGATACGCGTTGACATAAACAAACGAAGATGCCGTCGTCTCGGTTTGTGATATCGATTGCCTGGTCTCTCTTTATTTTTGCACGCTTGTGTGCCATCAGTCAAAGACATTGTTTCATTGTATTTAACGGCGGCGCCGGCGACACCATATAAGCAAAACATTAGCAAACGGCAAATAGCGCATAGCTGCTAGCTAGCGGTTAACTAGCGATTCAAGACAAAAACATTACAATTAAAACCGCTTGAACATTTTATTAAAAGTATCATAAAACACGAGTGTCATTAAACTGCTGAAAATACTTACATTTGTGCGACTCACTTCTGGGAAATTCCTACCCCTCTCTATCAACTGTGGTCCTCCGCAAACTTCGTTTCAAGGGCTGTGTAGCCCTACGCCTTGGCCCTAGCCCTTAATCAAAATGAGAATTGGGACACCACTTCCCCTCACATGAACGCGCAAAACCGAGGGGAAGGGGTAAGAGTAAGGGGTAAGACAGAGAAATGAGACGCAGCCTAAAAGACTTATGAAACTGTTGCTGTATACCACAATAAAAACAGCTTATATGAAAAAGTAAAAGTCAAAATATAACTTTTGTGACTGGCATTGCACTGATACACCAGTGGAGGGCAGTAAACCTGCGTATAACCTACATATAACAGATCTGTGATGTAGTCAGCCGGATCCAGATCTGGGGTCCGTTCTTCGTACGTCGCTAACTCACTTAGCTGGATTTGATTGTTGGCGATTCGGCATGATCTTGGATTGTTTGGTTCTTCGACACTCATCCTGGACTTGCTGTCATAGCAACATGTGCGCAAACTTAAACCTGTTCGGGAGCAGCTTATTTCATGTTAACAGGATTAGATCCCGGCTTCATAAGCGGAGCTGATACGGGAAGTCCAGCGCAGCGCGATAGTGCACTTTCTTTCTGAGATTTTTTTTTTTTTCTCGTGATTCGTGAGATTGTCGTTTTTTTGTGGCATTTCCAAGCCACTTAAGACCCAATGTTGTAAAGCATTTTTTTTTTAGGCTATCATAATTTTTTATGAAGATCATGCAATCATGACCATGCCGATTATGTATCACTCAGGCTTCACTAACGTGATTGGTACCATAGACTATAGGCTAGACCATAGACTGCCATCAAGGCCTCAATGAAGGGGATTATGTGAACAGAAAGGGGGTTCACAATGTAAATGTGCAGCCCAGTTACTATTGTGATTCTTAATATTCCAGATTAGTAATATTTTATCAAATAAAAAAAAAAGGCAGTTGACTAAAATCTTCCATATCACAAATGTGAAAGCAAAATGGCCAGGATCTGTGCATGACTTAAGAATTTTCAGAGATTCACATTTATGCACATTATTTGAAAGTGGTAAGGAAAGTTCCACAATTAAATATCAAGCTCACTGTATTACATACACTTATGCTGATCCTAACAGAACTGCATTTTTTCATAGGTGATTATGACATGTTCCTGCAGACAGGTGTTTTATGACCCCATTCCCTGACCCAAACCAGTTACAGTGCAGCTCTAGCCAGGACAAGGACACACAATGAAATGAACTTTGGCTAACTAAAGGGAAGATTTCAGTGTCTGAGAAGTCTGAGGGTTGCACACCTGACAGGGCCTGTGACATTGTTGCATGTGCCATATTACACAACATTGCCAAAAAAAACACTTTTCATTAAATGTTTAATAAAAGACAAATATGCTTAGTTCCTTGAGTTTTATTTCAATTGTTCTTTGTAAAGAAAAGCCAGTGGTCAAGTGCCTGCAACAAGAGATATTAGACACATGCCTCATGCAACAAATAAAAAGGAAAAGTTGTCTATCCACTGCCCACCTGTAGGCCTATGTCTCCTCTGTCTGTGCAGACTCTTCTGTAGGCCTTTCTGTAGATGTGGAATCCTGCAACTTATATTGCAGCCATAAAGCATACAAGTATAAATTAAGTAAAGTTATTTATGCACTTGCAGGTAGGCTAGTTCCTCCATATGACAGTTATCTGAGAGGGTTTATTCACTGTCCAGTGCAATGGAAACAAATGGACATTATAAAGTCTTATACTTTCTTTCCTTTGGAAAGTTAGAAAATGTCCACTTACTGCACATATTTCAGCCACTACTTTCTTGGGAACAGATACAAGTGTTGGTGTATTGTGTAAAAGTGCACAAAAGAGGAAAACACAATGTCATTACAATGAACTACACTCGGGAAAAATGTGATCAATAACTCATGGCAAAATATATTTACATGAACATAAGTTTATCAGTTTTCACTTTCACAAGTCAAAGCAATTCATCATTACTCAAGATTTAACAGTTGAAATGACTATATTACGGCCTTAATCTAATGCAGCAAATATTATTTTACAGTGTAGGCTACTAAGATCTTTTTTATTTTTTTCTCAGCCTTTTTCTTGGTTGCTTTTATAAACAGAACACCAATTATTTAACAGTGCCTTTTATAAAAGAGACTATAATATAACAAAAAATTACCATTATGTAGAATATTTTTGTACTTCACTTTTATTTGTTCCCATGTTCTAGTGTGGTGACTCTGACATTACAATGCACAAAGTAATTATGCAATTATTAAAATACAAAAATATAGGCTAATAAGTGATAAAAACATCTATCATGGCCACTTCTAACGGATTTAAATTGTCTGCTACTTTTTGCCAGCCCTCTCTCCTGGCTTTTGCAGACTTTGAGGTGTTCCCTGGCGTTTTGATTAAACATTAAAATTCCTAATAAACTTCGACTATTAGTTCTTGCTCTGCTGAGGAGAAAAACTGAGCCGCTCTTTGGCCACGCTGAGCAGCCAATAGCAGCGTTGCTGATCAATGTTTCTACTATCGATACATATCCCCTTTTAACCAGCGCATGAACGCGCAATTATCTCAGATAACTCAATCCAGCGATACTAATCATATCCGGCAAGTGTGTTCGAAGAGCCGAGTTAGCCAGATCATGATTCGCGCGATGATATCATCTTGGATGTGTCATTTGATCTCGGATGTAATAAGCAACATACGAAGAACGGGCCCCAGATGGTGGACCTGCTCCAGACACGACCACAACGCATGACGTAGTTATGACTTGCTCACACACACACACACACACACACACACACACACACTCTCACTCTCTCTCTCAGATGATTTTGACAGCCAACATCACAGTACGACACTGTACAGAGACGAGACATAATAACATGTTTATCATAACATGAAAGAGAAACCTCTTGCCAGTCGCGCGCTGGGATCAGTTCGTCATACGTCACGAGCAGCGTCATCCAGCCGAGCCCGTGCGCGTGGCTCCGCAGCTCGTGCGCCAGACGGGATTTCCCCGCCGCCGGTAAACCGCACAGAACGCACAGGCACGCGCGTGCGGTAGACATCGGAGAGTTGAGCTGGTCAGAACACATAGCAGCGCGTCAGAACACATGCGCCCCACAGACCCCGCCCACTCGCAGAACATCGACCGCTCATTGGTTACTGGCACTAAGCGTCAAGAAAACAGGAAGTCAGAACCGTGCACTTCAGTATCTGCATGGAATCCATCCTTATAAACTTTAAAACTGCGAGTGTGATCCGATTAGTGCAGGAAATAGTAACCTTGAACACGACGGGACCGTTAATTGTTGTATGTTAATATATGTCCTGATACTCATCACATCAGTGAATTATATTAGAGTTTTCTTTATCTTTATTCCTCAGATGTCAGACTGCGAGCCGCTGAAGAAGCGCCAGAGGCCGCTGGAGTCTGAAGGAAGGTAACAAAAGAAGTTTAGATCCAAACTTTAACAGCTGAAGTTTCTCTAAATTATCATTTATAATATGATTTCTATTAAACAGGCCTGAAGATGCAGAAAACCAAAGAAAAGAAGCCGTTCGTCCTGAAGGTTCATCTAAACTCCAGAGGAAGATGCAGATCCCAGGAAAAAGCCGTCAGAAGTCTCTGGATCTCTGGCTGCAGAAGCCCAGTGTGACCCGGAAGCGCTCAGCTCACACTGACCTCTCGACCTCACCAGAGCGCGACCCCGCGAGGATCCAGCCCAGACAAGCCGGTTCTGATCCGGAGGCGCGCAGAATCACACACTTCTTCACTAGCAGGTGAATAACGCTCTCATTTGTCTCATTGGACAGCACAGATGCGCCTGTGACGGCGAGCGCCAATCAGAGCGGCGAACGTCAGGATACCTAATTAATATTCATGATGAGGGATTGTAGAATTAGTTTCTGGAGAGTTTAGTTTTTAATCTTTGCTATTTCTGTATCCGTGGCAACTATTACATGATTCAGATCCTTGATAATTAATCAGATACAAACTGTAAACGTTATGAAGTTTATGACGCGCAGCTGATCTGCCGAGAAACGGAAAGTGAAAGTGAATAAAGTGAAAGTGAGTGCGGACAGTGATGGACGGGATTCAGGACTCGAACAGTGGGATTCAGGACTCGAACCCTGGGATTCAGGACTCGAACCCTGGGATTCTGCTCGTGTGTGTCGCGGTGTTCCTCGTGCCGTGTGTGTTCGGGCTCCTGAGGGCCTCCGCGGTCGGTAATCAGTAATCTCTCTTCTTCTGTCTCAGTGTGATGATGGTTTCATGTTTAGAGGTAAAGCTGGTCTGATGTTGTTGTAGAACCTGACAGAAGTGTGTCGGATGATGAGGATCAGATTCAGCCACAGGATCTGCTCGACCTTCAGCAGTTTCCGCAGATTAGCGTGAGTTTGTGTGATTAAAGCTGCTGTCCATGTTTGCTAATCCCTGACAGGAAGTGCTCCTGCTTCATGTCTACAGCGCTTTACCAGTACAGAGTCTCACAGCAGCTTCACAGTGATGACAGGAGATTACAGTAACAGTGCTCAGGCTTTACAGCAGATCTAGAATAAAGTTATTGTCCAGATAAAGTTAGTTTTGATCAAATCACTTCCATTGTAAAGATCATTAGTTATTAACTTAGCGGCCGCTGACACACACCACTTTAAAGGTAGGGGAGGTCAGAATTGTCTAAAAAAACTTTTATTCAAATTTGTTTAAACTGTCTTTATATACCAATACATAATTAAAATGCAAGTACTCTGAAATAGAGAGTATAAAAAATTGAGTGACTCTAGTGTATTTAATCTTCAATAAACACAGCTCATTAATTCCATTCACTCCCACCTAAAAACAGTCGCGCACCTGGGCAGAGCCAGTAATAGCGGCGGTAGTCATGGCGACGGAGAGTGACAGTCACGCAAGCCAATCACTTGTTTCGTCCCGGTAGGAATTAATGAGCTGTGTTTTTTGAAGATTAAATACACTATAGTCACTCAATTTTTATACTCTCTTTTTCAAAGTACTTACATTTTAATTATGTATTGGTATATAAAGACAGTTTAAGCCAATTTGAAAAAAAGTTCTTTAGACAATTCTTACCTACCCAACCTTTAACTGAAAACTAAACTTTTAATGTGTTCTGGACTTTCATTTACACAACAGCAGTGTTTGATGCTCGAGAACGCAAACTTTGAAACAGGATCCACGGTGCAAGTTTGCTAAAGTGATGAACGCTAAAACAGCAGAATCAAGCCGAAGCTGGTCTTATCTGGGTAACTCTCTGTCAGATCTAGATTTGGTCAAGTGTTGTTCACAGTCATTAATGACGTTTACTGTTGGACTGAGTCACTGAAGAACCAACTTTATTTTCTGCAAGATCCTCCTTTTTTACTAAACGTCTTTTAATGCAAGTAGACAAAGTTTGAATTTAGTAAGCTCTCCTTAGGAACGGTTTAATCAAATATTCCAGAAAAGGGTTAGAATTTGATGTCAGCATCTGGTGTGACCACCATTTGCCTCACGCAGTGCAACACATCTCCTTCGCGTAGAGTTGATCAGGCTGTGGCCTGTGGAATGTTGGGCCACGCCTCTTCAATGGCTGTGCGAAGT